>NC_051042.1:21429669-21729669 GCF_904848185.1 Acanthopagrus latus | reverse complement strand
TCATTTTATTAAAGTCCAGTTTGCATGTTAAAAATGTGTGTCTAATCCCAGGACAGATGGGTCACAGGAGGTGCACTTGCTGTTGTAGAGGGAGAAGAGAGGTGGCACACATCCCTGGCAAGAGCTGCTGGATGGGAAATTCCCCAGCCTCACCTTCTGCGTCCCGGGCCCTGGTGCAGATCTGTGCGTGCAGTGTTGTAGTCCAGACCACCTAAAAAGAGACCAAGTCAACACCAAGACCAGACAGTATCAGGACCAAGACTAGACTTTGAGGGGTTGAGAATAAGTTAACACCAAGACTAAACCCGGACAACACCTGATCAAGACCAAGACCAACGACTAATGCCACAATTACCAAATTTCTCGGAGCGAGGATCCATCAGGAGCAGGGCGATGGTGGGAACAAAGCACAATAATGTTCTGAGCTTTATGATATTTCTTGCTTGGGAAGTGGAGTTGACATGCTGACTTAGACTGATTAAGATTCAGGTCTAATAAAATAAATAAATACATTTTAACTAATAAGAAACATTATTTTCATTGGACAAGGTGGGATGAAATCAGGCCTATTTCTATTGTGACCCAAGAATGACCCATATCTGTTAATCTAGAGTTTTAAACATTGCTACTCCACCCAAAATTGAGTAAAACCTGATTATTTTGGACCATATGTCTTGAAAACCCTCATCCAAAATATTAAGATTGAGTGTGTTTTGATTTGTGTGATCTTTACATACAGTACACAGTCCTGGTATGCCGTTTGTATCATGTGCCTTTAATTTCCAGCTCTTATGCGCAGAAAAAGACAAGCACAACCATTCAAAATCTGCCTTGACATTACTTGCTTTTAGCATGTCTACCCGACTAACTAATAACACAATTACTGAACGTTTCAGTGTAAAGATCCATTAAGAGCAAATCAGAGAGAAGAACAATCTCTGTCCTTTGTGGCTTTCTTTTCCCTATAGGGCAAGTTGAGTTCATGCACTAATTTCTCTTCTAATTAGACTCATAGTTAAGTTTAACATGTTAATAAATCACCATAATTGTGTACAATGAGCATGTTGAGATGAAAGCAGGCCTGGTTCTACTGTCTTCCAAGAATGGCCCAGATCTTTTATTCTACAGTGTTTGCCAAACCATTATATTTTTCAAAAGACTCCTACCCTCATAAATGTCACCAAAGAGAGTATTTTGGGTGATCTGACTTATAAAACCACCCCAAAGATACAGAAGAATGAGACAATAAGGAGAATAGAGCCAGTAATAAATGTCAACATTGTGAGGGCCAAAAAGGATGCCGGGGAGCTGTGAGCGTGAGGAAAAATAAAATAAAAAAATAATAATAAGTCATCTGCCTGCTGGCATAATGCAGTTCTAGCTGGCAGCCATGTAGCTGTTGACTGTTCTCCACTTTTATAATCATTCAAATTTAATTAAAGGCTTAAGGAGAAAATGGCCTGAGCTGACGGTATAATGAGTTGCCAGGGGACATCTTTTTAATAATCTTAGTTTTGTAACAAAGATGTTGCCAAGTCATGGTCGCATTATGAGCCTTACACGGCCACTTTTTACTGGCCAGATAATTCACACCGGCCCCAAGGAGTGCACTCCTTTCCATAAAGTCTTCTGACTAAGCCGATGATTTCATTTGACCTTTCAGTTTTAATTAATATCAAGAAACACAAGACATTTAAAATCAAACTTTCATTGCCATTGTCATATCATGCTATAATCCCCCCCCCTTCTTTTATCTCTTATTTTAAAAGTTATGTTCCAGTGATAATTGTTAATGCTTTATAGGTTCCACTGTCTATCAAACAAGTCATAGACTCCAGATCTATTGAGTCAATTTTGTTGCAGTAGTCTTAACATCATAGCCATATAAAATACACTGTAGTATTATTATTTAAATCTATAAAATATCAAATCCCTTTCGGTACTTGCCAGTTTTGATACTTACAAACAAACAAATGAACCTTTAACTATAAAGTTGTCCATGTTGCTTTGGCTACTGATGTTAAAATTACATACAATTACTTAAATTAATGTTAATCCATTAGCATGCCAACCAAACAGACCCATTATATAGGGTGAAATATGAGATTTGTGCCAATCCTCTCACTGCAAAACATAAGAAATCGACTCAGTCAGGCCATGATGCCAGGGAAGGGAAAAAGCTGTGAAGCAGTTGCTGCAAAATCGACCATCTGCTCCAAAAACTGTCCTCTGAGTGATGATTACAGTCCATCCTGACCCAGACAAACGAAGTCCACGCATCAAACTTTGCTATACATCCATGTTCTCTTTTTCACCTTCTGCTACAAAAAACAACGGTCATACTATTTAATATTTACAGAAGTCTTTGTGCAGTACATAACAAACTGAATATTTGGAATAATCCACCTGATGCAATAGTGATATTATAGAGATGTGTTAGATTTATCGATTTTTGATGTAACCCAGTGAATTTCGCAGCCATGCAGTTGACTATCAAACATAAAAAAATCCTGAAATTACATCATCGGGTAGTTTATGTAATCTTAAATACAGTTACATATATTTTTCTACATCATGAATCTCTAAAAGTTGTACATCTATTTATTTTCAATAATCAATTTTGTCTTATTTTCCATTTTATCTGGAATAAAAATGTATCAAATATAAGTGGAGGAACCCTGAATAACTATCAGAAAATTACTGGAATGTGACATTTGGTCCGGCATTATTCTTAATCACATGCCTTACATTTTTTTCTTTCATTTCCTTATTATTAAACTACATCATAACAGTGATAACAGAAAAACAAAGCAAATCTTTTACACATTTAAGGGGGAAAAAAAACCCAACAAAAAAGTAAAGGTAAACTTGAGAGCATCTGTTAAATATTCCATCAGGGGCAATCGGCCAGAGAATGATGGATGGGTCTCGATTAGCAATAGGTAAGAGACTAAAATATAAACTGCGTGGACACCAGGTGGCGCATTAAGGGCTTTTTAAATGTTATTTTACAAACGGCTGTCAGACAGGTCATTCCCAAAGTTTAAAACGTATGATGTTACATATTTTTAAAGGACTTGCGGGTTCGTTGTTTGTTTGTTTGTTTAGCATTTCGCGTTTATCAAGACTACCATAAGGTCCTTGGTGTTTATCAGGTAAGCTAACGTTGGCTGTCGGTTAGCTTTAGCTAGCTAAGTTATCTGTGTGTGTCTGTAGTCGCATTAATATGAAATGCAGAAGTCCCAAATGTAAAAACGACTTCTTTTTCTGGAGAATTACTAAGTGGGACAAGCTAGCTTTTTATTTACGCCCCACCAACAGCTGGTCAATGCCACAGCGAATGAGCTAACTATTTAGGCTAATGAGCTAGCTACGTTAGCTTTTATAGGAAGGTCACCAAGGTTACTGCTAACGGCTAACAGTTTTGTGTTGGGAGATATCTCGGAAAGGGGCAATGCAGCTCCAAGTGTACAGTCTGTAGCTTGGCTGGACAATGGAAAGGCACCCCTGACAACATGCGCAGTTTGAAAGGTAACTTACAGATTAATATACCTAACTTTCTTTCAAGGTGAATCTGTTTATGATGAGGGATACAGATTAAATACCATGTCTCTGTCTTTTGCAGTCATTTGTCCACCTCCAACATACTTATGCATTTACATTGTTTCACACTAGAGTCATCCCACAATTGAAAGTAGTTTTTTTTTTATTTTTATAATTAACTGAGAGACATTAGGATTAGTATTCATATTTAAAGCCAAGTTATTTGTGATTTATTTAACTTACACAATGTTTTCTATTGCCATTGCAAGACATGAAAGTATGACAGTGACCCAGGTTGCATGATAGACTTGAAGGGAATAGACTGGGATACTAAGAGGGTACCATTTTTAACCAAAGTTGTTTTGCTAGTGGTTTCTTTGCTATGACAAATCAAAATGTATACTGTAAAAACAGTTAATACCATATCATGTAAATGAATTCAGCCATCTTAAACATTATTGAAGTTTCATTTTTTATATTAATCGATTTATTCAGTATCACGAAATTAAATTTCCTGAAGTTGGTTTTCAAACTTATGTGCACCTCTGTAATAGTTGTAGACTTTTCAAGGTTAAAAGCTGATATGTTGTGGGTAGCATCAATTCTGTTGGTCTGCACACCTTCCTGTCTATCTGTCAGTACTATCCTCACTCTCTCTCTCAGTGGGATCACTCTAATCCAATCTCAACTATATTACTTGGTCCTCACTGAGATAAGGCATACTGGGGATGTTAGTGTATCCATATGAATTAAATGGACGGCAGCACTATCAAGATGCTGCAGCAGGTCAAGCCTACTCTGCAGAAAGATATGATGTAGCCAAATATATTTCTTCCCCCCACACAGCTTCCCCTTAACCCCACCCAAAGTTAACATCAGCCACCCACACTGAAGGAATAAAATCACCTCCACTTTTGTCGACTACATATCATCATCTGCAGATTGTTTTCTGTCAGGTTTGAGACAATCCTTTTTGATGCACTGATCAACGATGCAGATTCCTGAAGCTGGACAACCCTCTGATTGTGCTAAAATGTTAGCATGCTACTCTTACTTAAACTCAATTCACAGCTGACTGTTTAAAGCATGTCCAGTCAGATTACAACTAATCATGATTATTTCATATGGAGAATATATCTGAGATGATGTATATTATAGTTCTTGTTATTAGATATGAAATGATGCATCAGTGTTGAGCTTAGCTCTCTGCACCGACTCTATGCTTGACCCAGCGGCAAGTGCTGATCAGACTGCTTATCATGTGGAGACAGCCTAATACCCACACAGTAAGAAATGCCCATAAGCGGACCTATATTCAATCTCTGAATGTCAGTTTGTATGTTTGTGGATTGGTTTACGGTCTTCAAGGATAAACTTTGCCATATGCAGGATTAATTGTTGCCAGTAAAGTTGATGGGTATCTTGGAGTAAGCAGTACTTGGTAGGCCCCAGCTGATCATTAAAACAAAATGTATAGAAAAAACACAGCAGAGGATTCTCGTGTGTTATTAAAGTCATCTGTTGCAGCAGATGCAACTTCTCCTGACAGTCAAGAGTCCCACAGAGAGATCCTTAAGCATTACATGACCTCTCAGTTTGACAATATTACCGCTGTTGACATCTGTATGGAATACATGTGAAGTTTATTTTGTGGTGTTATGTGTTCATGTCTTTGTATTTGGATGTGTAAATGGAGACTTTTGTTTGCCTTGATAGGACAGCACCAATGCACTGGAGCTCACGCAGGACCAAAGAACATTCCGGAGGAGCTCTAGATGCCAAAAAGGTCTTTAGTATGTTGAACATTAAAGTGGATGATCTGCCACATGGATGATTAACAGGTAACTACTTCACCTCTGCTTTATTAAAACAAAAAGATTACTAACCAGACTTGTTCAGAAGAAGGCAAACCCAAAGATTATATGACAGTATTCTGACGCGGAGTCTCTTGTATGTATCTTATAAAGAGAAAGGACAGAACTGTGATTGCCTGTTGGGGATATTTATTTTTGTTTTATTTAGCTTGTTAAACCTGCTGAGAGAAGAAAAAAGATTAGAACACAGACATAAAAATAAAGTGAATTCAAACACAAAAGTGTTTGTTATGATTTTTTAAACAATACCTTAAAAATAGTCCATATTCAAATGTATGACAGAAAGTAGTAGTAGTAGTAGTATTAATGGAAATAAATGAAGTGGTACTTTTGAGTTAAGATTGTCCTGTCTAAATCATTAAATTGAATCCCTTACTGATTTAGAGCTTCTACTAAATCCAAGTAAATATGCATTTTGTTCATTTTATAGCCTAAGCAACATGACTGAAACAACATCGCTTGCAAATTGCAGGTCAAGTCTTCATTGGCACTTCCTGCTGAATAATGTATATCAGTGTTTCCCACACATGGATTTTATATGTGCTGGCAGCCCAGATATATCAGTGGCCAATTTTTTGCATTCTATACTTTTTTTTTTAATCTGTCCGTGATCGGTGAACTAATGGATGGTCTGCCCTTGCTCCAACCCTCCTGTTGCATGTTCTGCAGAGAATCGGAGACAGTAATGTTCTCTGGTATTATGTCCCTCTTATGTAAACCCACAGATTGTGGTATTTAATATAGCTCCTCTTATGCTGTTTTCTCGTACAAGCGCACCTGGTTGTTTCAATGCCATTTCGTACCACACTGGTTTCGATAGGATGGGTTGCATAATTAACAACAAGCGCCCTCCACATACGGCTCACCTACTATTGTGAAAACGGAATGAGGACTTAAAAAAGTAAAAAATGTGAGGTGTGTTTTTTGAGTGACTTTATTAAACATTCTGCTGGCAAAGAATGTCAACAAAGCAGACACGTAGTGAGAGAAAAACAGAAAGGAGAGAAATCCAGTGTTTTACAGCTATTCTGATAAGGGTGGTGGATTTTTTTTAGTTTCTTTTTCAAGTCGAGTTTGGCCCCAGATATCTAGTTAACTGAATATTTACCATCATTGACAAAACAAGTTTTAAAAAATGATGGGGAAAAATCTAAAGTCTGTTGGTAATCTAACAGATTAGATCACTGAAGGCGATCTATTGACACAGGTACATGGCCATTTCATGGGAAATAATGTAATTAAGGTGAAGTGACGAAAGTGTCGGTAGAAAGGAAGCTATTTGCACTATTAATTTGTTCGTGAATGCCTGTTCATGGTTCTATTCAAGGTCAGTATGACAATCTTATTGTTGCAGAGTTATTTTGCCAGTGAAACTGCAGCTGCTTTGAATTTGTTTCTGGAGTATTGCTGATTATCTTCATGGGGGTATGAGCATGGAAGTAGATGCTACCTTTCAGACGTGAATCTTTATTAACCTAGCACATGGTTGCTAAAAGGTAGTGTGTCTTGAAAGCATGACAGTTTCATCAGTGTTGTTTCAGGAATTAGCATTTCTACATCAAAAAGCTTTTTGCCATTAAGGGGAATTCATTAAATATTTTAGCTGTAAGGAAAATGTCCCTTTTACCAGGCGCTTATCTAAAAAAACTAGAAATATTAAATGTTAGTGATGGCATAAAAAGTAATTTCATTTTCCTGTGTGTGCTCTTAGTCTCCCTAAGTTTATTACTAATTCATTTTTTCTCTTCAACATTTCACAATATAATGTTTTATCATAATCATCTCCACTCGAGAGTAACAAAAATGATGGGGATGAGCAGATCCAAGCCTTTTTCAGTCTGCATATGATATCAGTCACTTTAGGATTTGGTGTTGTATTCACTGTGACCTCTTTTCTTATTTTACCGTATCCTTCCTTCCATTTGCACTTTTCAGTAAACTTGTCGGAGTGGCTTTGAATGTTCTTTTGGCCTCATGGTGTAGTTTGAGTTAATGATTAACCAACCTTTTGGCCTTCCAGATATGCTTATATTTAACCTAATATCACTTGCAAAAAATTGGCTTTGCAATTCTTTGTAGTAAAAAAAAAAGGCATTAACGCTATTGTATTGTGTGAGTTTTGCTAAATAACACTAGCCCCATTCACACTGTCCTTTCAGTGAGGGAATCATGCTCTGATTGTCCACATTGCTGTTTGTGTGAAAGTTTCGGATGTGTGTGGCTCTGATGCACCTCCAGAGGTGGTATCAGAGTCAACCCGGCATCTGTGTGAATGGAAAAGCTGCAGGTGCGTATCAGGGGTGTGTCGGTCTGATGTTGTTCACAGTCTGACAGCTAAGCAGATCCTCCACTCATCAAATAAAAGAGAAATGTCCCACACTTCAACCCAGAAAGCAATGTTATGGGATCAGACCACAGTAACATAGTCACTGGTAGTGTCTTTGGCATCTTATAATGAATGATGGTGATTACTTGAAGTGATTCATAGCCAAAATCTTTCACTTACTATAGGTTTATCACCTTCAACTATTGTCTTGTTGTAGTTACTGTCTCTGGCATCTCGTGTTGAAAAAAATCACTGCAATGGTCAGGCCACCCGGCTGAGACTTAAGTGGCCTTTCCCCCAGAATACAGCATCCCTCCCTGGGAGTGAGAGAGTCAGACAGCGTCCTCTGTTTACTGATGCTGATTATGTAATTATGTAATTTAAAGCTTCTCTTTGACACTTTCCAGGATACATGGTGAGTCAGGATCTCAATCACAACTCTTTATAATAGCATCCATATGATGATAACAGGCAGCCGATACATGTTTAGGTTAAAAAGTGGAAACCAGGGAAAACGTGTAGAAACAAACCACGCCAATACCATCATGCCTCTTTTGGATCTGCAGCGCTGGCCTGCTGTATGAATTGACACGCTGGTCGGCTTTAAGCCGGAGCTGCTTGATTTAGTGTGAATAAACAATGGTGGGTGAAGAAATGGTGAGCCTTCGGTGCGCTGTTACTCTGGAGTCTCTGTGTGAAGGGGCAGCTGACTGTAAACATACATTTTGTTTGTTTACAAAGCATTGTAAGAATGAAGTGGTATAGGCTGCCATTTTCATGGTGTTATATAAACATATTGTGCTCATATCTCTTACCAGGCTCGTGCTGACCAAGATACAATGAGATACATTGTAATCAACATGCTATCCCTTAGTAAGTTAAACTTAGTATGTTCTCCAGAAATATTTGTACCCGTACAAAAATTGTCATTACTTGCATTATGTCTGTGTCGGTGAATGTGTATACTTGTGAGCAGAGCCTGTTGGAGGAGATGGAATGGATGAGTGAAAAATGGCTGAGATGAGAAGCTGTCTGTTTGTGGTCAGAGGATGTGGTAGACTGCTTGTGTTGGGTGATACTTGATCTGATGTTAATGTGCTGCTGTGTGTGTGGGAGGGAGTGAGTTGAAAGAGGCAGAGGGGAAGATGGGCAGATAATCCCGTCTGCTTGATGAGATTGAATGCTGGGATTGATTGATCGCCTAATCATAGGAGGAAATGGGCCTGAAAATGAATGGGACTCTGCCCTTGGCTTGCTGTGGAGCTGGGTGGTTGGGTTGGAGGGGATGTTAGCTGCAGAAAGACATGGCCTTAATGTGCATGGGACCTGATTTCATTTGTGTCTGATATACAGTTATATGATCCTGGCTAAATGATCAAATAAAAAAGGAAGAGGGGGAACAGTGAAGGGGATGTAAATCAAGCTTTATTGCTGGATTATTACTTTTTCATCTCATCTGAAATGGATGCGTTGAGAAAAGAGCAGAATAAAAATTCGTCATGAATTTCAAATTGATGGAACAGTGTGTAGGTACACACACCCGCTGCACTGGATCCAGTTGATTGTCTAGTGATAAGAATTGGATTATGATTATTCTATGTCCTTATTTGATTTGCTGTATTTTTGCCTTGGCCAGAAGATGCGTTTGGTCAAATTGTTCACAGCTGGATTAGAAGATTTAAAAAGGTCTAACAGATGGTATGCTCACGCTGTCATTTTGTCTCTGTCTTCACTGCCACATGCTTGCTCAATGATGGCAAAGCTACTTGCAAAGGGAACCAGCAATGGTGTCAGTCTTGGGAACCCAATATGCACTATTCCATTTTTGGTCACATAGAGGACTTCCACCAGTATATTAGAATGGGATAATTACCTCCGTGTTTGAGGGTCCTTGCTTTTTATGTAGGGTGCACGGTTCAGAGTAAATGCTGCCAGAACATATCACCCTGTACACCGATTGAAGTGGTGGACTCCGTCCAGTATCAAGGCATAATCAAATGAACAGGTTTGCCTTGTTGTTTAAGTTAGGTGTGCCAACTGTCACTTTGTGTTTGTCTCCATTTCCATGCCACAAAGAGAAGCTTTGAAAAGCAAAACTTCTTCGACTTTGAGTATTTATCACACTTTTGTGGACACCATTGACAGAGCAGCAACAATTTCCATGACACTAAATGTAACCTAATCTAAACCCACTGTCATGAACATTTCCTGTCTGTAATAGCATAGAAAATGAACACCAGAGAATTATCAATGTTTGAAATATGGTACCCAGGTGGGTTACAAGCAATGTGACTTAAAAGTTGAACTTAAAAGCTTTTAACGTTGTGTTAGCTATAAATGGTTTTTTCCTTTGTTACAGTCGAATTGCTTGTCTTTTTTTTTTATTGTCCATTTATTATTGTATTTTTCATTACCAATTCCACATACATACATACATACATACATACATACATACATACATACATACATACATACATACATACATACACCTTTTTAAGATTAAAGCCTTCAAATGTTTTTGTTTTGTCATTAACAGTATTTTTCTTTATGCTATGTCTGTTGAGCTGGATAGGGAGCTGCTGCGTGTGTATGCATTTGCTGCCTATATAATTGAAGAAAACATTGTTGCTCCATGGCATTTCAATGTCAGAATCTGAGACCCACACGAGTGCCTCCTCAACTCTGCTAATAAAAAATCAAGTCAAGCCATTGAACATTGCTAGTCTCACAACATGGATAAGTAGAGATAAGAAATGCTGAAGCAGCAGAAGCATGCTTGATCTATAATTTAGCCATCTGTATCCTTCATGTACCCCAACTACATGCCCCATGTTACCACTGTAATTGTTTTGGAGCCACTTGAGGGCAGAGGGGTAAGCTGAAACCAAAAGTCGATATGGTTCCTTTTAGCTCTGTTTTGGTGTTCGCCAACCCTTCATGCTTTTGTGGTTCTTTTATTTATGTGAAAATAATGAAATCATTAACTTATTCCTTTAAGGTAATTCTAACACTAAACAAACTAAAAAAAAAAAAAAAATTACGACGAAACAAGCAAGCAATAGATATGTTATTTGTGTGTGATTATATGCAGTTGTCTATCTCAATGTAACCAGGACCAATTAGCAGATGTAGCATTTGTTGCGGCCTTCCTCTCTGTCTCCCTCTACTGTACATTCTGTATTTGTTGGTGACTGAGCAGAAGGTTATTGATATCCAGAGCCTGAAGCCTCAGAGTGGGATGACTGAGGAGGAAATGAGCAGCTCATGCAAAGAAGTGCAGGCACTGTGGGCTAGATGATCAATGGCATTGATCAGCCAGTCAATCCTGGAGTCTATATTCTTCTCTGTTTACACTCTCCCACTGCCACTGTGTTAAACTGAGCGTGCTCTAAGCAGCCACCTAAGGGACCCTCTAAAAGCCGCCCTCACACCCGCCATTGATTGACATGTCGATTATCTTGGAAGCTGTTGACAGCACAGTTGTTAGCCATCTTAAACATTAATGATGATGGTTGTTGCCTCAAGTTAGACTCCTGACTAAGAGAAAGAGATATTCCTTTTCAGGTGTATTACCACTTTTGATGAAATTAAGCACATGAAAAATATTTAAACTTTCAATAAAAAAACAGCTAAATAGTTGCACCAGTGCTTTATAATAGTTTAAGATCTGAAATCTAATCAATTTTATTTATATTGCCCAAAATCACAATTTCATTCCCTCGATGGACTTAACAATCTGTACAGTGAATGACGTCCTCTGACCCTCGATTCGAGTGAGGAAAAAATTACCATATTGAGGAAAAAAATAGCTTTTAACAGGAGGAAAAAAAATAAGATGGAAACAAACCTCAGGAAGAGCCACAACAGACACAGACAGACTATCCGATACAAACTATAGTATAAGTACAGTGTGTGGATCCAGGAGACAACTGAGCAGGCCGAGGCATTGCCAAGTGGTGTCTGAGCCACATGACCTCCTCTTCACCATGGTGACCTGGAAGAATGTGCTCTGTGTGACCTGCCTGTGTTATCTATTTATTTATTTTTATCACCAAAGGTTGACTGTGTAGAAAAACTCGTAACCACGAGTCCCTTTAGAACTTAATAAATGTACTACTACCTTCCTGTTTTGTGTTTTTGTAGTGATTGTCAGCATAATCATTTGGAGGATTTGTGAAGTGTGGATGTCTAGTCACGCCCTTGCTAAGTGTAATCAACACCAGATCGTGTGTGTGTGTGTGTGTGCGTGTGTGTGTGTGTGTGTGTGTGTGTGTGTGCGTGTGTGCGTGTGTGTGTGTGTGTGTGTGTGTGAGAAGATAATTGCATCAAGTGTGCAGACTGCACCACATGCCCCAAGCTCCCAGCATCAACCTCAAACCTGTTTCTTCTTTTATGCGTCATTTACTGCCTGTTAACAGTTGGTGTAAAGCAGTTTATAGATGATTTCTACAAGTTCCTTGGGCTCTCCTAAATATGTGCTTAAGTTATACAAACTCACTCACTTTAATGGACAACTAGTAATGGGCTGACATTGGCCTGGCTGCAGGGACCAGTGCCTCTGAAAGTGGTTGCACCCCAGTAATGCTAATGTTCATCCCTCTGAATGATTCGGAGATAGTGGTAGCCTCAACCTGACACAAAGCCTTTGTCTGAGATTCCTCTTTTACTGGTATTAACTCTTTTTACTCTAAGCTCCTTCTTGCTTTTCACAGCCTCTTTTGGTTGGTCAACACATTAAAAATTGTGCTGCCTCCTTACAAGATTGTCTTTAATCTTTTACCGCTTCCATGTCACCTCAAAACGTGTGGAGGCTGATATGATAATGATGTGGACCTGTCCGGGGTATTAGAGTTAAGCTGGCTGATTAGGCTGCACATCGATTAGTCTATCACTCAGCACTGGCCGGGCCTGAGCTTCTGGGTGGGAGGAGAGGTGGGTAGGGTGGTGTGGTGGAGGGAGGATTGACAGCCATTCCTAAGAAATGACCTCACATAAAGTGGATCTTGAACGTACACACAGCGAACACTTTAAGTAAGCACATAGTCTTTACCTTGTCATTGAATGAGACAATTTCTAGTTAAGTGTTTTTGATTACTTTAAGTAACTTGTACCACCTTTAGTACTAACAAGTACTACCTCTAATAGCTTGGCATCAGTTTGCAAGAACCCCCTAAGGCATTTTAGGCCTGTGTTAAATTTCCCTGGTGGCTGAATTAAACTAAATTACAGTATGAATTGCACAAATAATATAAAGACATTTTAATGAGTTATAGTCTCACAGTATTGCTATGTGAACTTGACTACACCTTTTTATTGAATGGAGCAGATCGTAACTGATAATGTAATAATAAAGGCAATGTAGACCAGATCTACCAGTGTAGAATAGTGAGAATAGAAAATATAATGAAATATGTAAAAACTATAAAAAGCCTGCCAGGTTCTAAACATATCTGTGCCCCTGTGGTATGGCTGCACAATAGTAGCATTATCTACAACGTGTCTGCATTCAGTTTATGGGTGAGAAGCCACACTGTGGCTTTGTCTCTGGCTGGCCAAAGCGCCTGCACTACTTCATGAAATCTGCCAGTGTGTAGGTTTGGCTGTTCAAACCTTCTTAAAGGCAAAGAGTGGAGTTAACAATAACTTCTTTCATCAATGTATTTGTATGCACATTTGGGAGTAATCTATCAGAAAAGGTTAACAGAGATGACAAAACATCTTTTTGCATAAAAGTTTCAATAAATGCTTGAGGGGAGGAAAACAATAAATATTTAATTCTTACAACGGATCTGCAGTTTCCACTCTGAGTAAAGCTTTTTGCTAAAAAGATGGAAATGGCCACAAGTTGAAATCTCTCATTGGTCCACACAAATCTCATGTAACCTTCCTAACATACATATATGTACAAACAGAAATTTCCACCATGTAAAAAGCCCACTTTGATTTTTCAATTGTGTAATTTGATTATGCATCTTAATGGGCCTTCTTATTCTACTATTGAGAAATAGTTTCTGACTGGAGAGTCTGTGCCACATAAGGCTTTTCTGAAGAATAACTCCTAATAGTCGCATAACGGCAGTGGACAGAACCAAGCATACATTTGCATGTTCCTGAAATACATTTAAAATTTACAATACGCTTTGGATGGACACCCAGTTAGTTATTAAGTACTAAAACTGAGTACTAAAATGGAGGGAAAAATAAATGTTTATTAATACATACATAATGGAAGGTAAAAAAAAACATGATGATATTATCCTATTAAAAAAATGTGATAAAAATCTGGTTTGGCACAAAGTACTGCCTTTGAATGACAGTTGATGGGACGTTGGACGTTGAATGACAGAATGGAGTCTAGGAAAAAAAGAGAATGAGAGAAATCAAGGGAAAAGGAATGATGTAGCAGGAGAGACAGAGGAGCCAAGGAAAGGTTAGGACCCTTGCCTTGCCTGAACACTGAGGCTTTTAATCCCGGAACAAAGTCATTAAGGTTCACAGCTACAGAAGAGGCCAATTAAAAGCAGAGCGTAGGCATAAGTCTGGAGAAAGGCATCATTTGCTGCAGGAGCCCAGGCCTTTTATCGGACCAGTGGGAGCCCTCCCTTATGCACCCAGGGAATCAGAGGGCCTATCAGCCATCTCTTGGAGATGTTTTTACTTCAGATAATTCCCCTTCACTCAGAAATAGGCCAGTGGTGAAAAGCAGGGAGATATCCCTATGACAATGATAGTGTTTATGCCCCATCTAAATCTGAATATTGGAAAAGCGCATTGAAACAGAAATGAGAATTTTACACTAAACTGCAGGCCCTAATTAGTCTAATGTAATAAGTACACTGACATAACACAAGTTGTCAGAACTTAGATTGCATGTTTTAGAATAATAAGTTTTAGTTGTAAACAACATTACAAAGCTATTAAACACAATATTATTGTCAATGTGACTTTTTGAACAGCCATCTCACATTTATACCAGTTACAACCATTCCTCTTGTAAACGCCTTTCCTTAAAGACAAAACGACACACTGTATAGAAATCCTTAATTATCCCTCACAAAGCTCTATTTTACTCCAATTAGCTGTTAAATCTATCTGCGTGGTGATTTAATGCAGGGATTGAGTGAGGGGCAAGGGCTTAATCTTGACTTCCTTGTTTACTGAAATAATTGAAATTATCAGATTCTTGGTGATTAATGGGCTTACTAAAGAATACCAGGGCTCAGCAGCTTTGCCTGAATGCAGTGCTCAAGAATCATATTATGCGTTTCCCTCGAGTCCACTAATCACCATGTTGAGTTTGGCTTGCTGTGAAGTAAAGACTAGCGAGAGATGGGAATATGTGAAAAGTGTTTATCTTCTAGCAAAGTAATATATCTCTTTAACTTCTGATTTATTTACAGCCCTAATAGATAGTTTAGAAGTTGTTAAAACCAACACTTTTCAAAGAGACGTGGCCCATACCATTGATCTTACACAGTTGCATTCAATTACTTGATTAACCTGCTAAATAATTGGTTGAATACTCAAGTATGGAAATAACAATGATTGGAGTCCAATATGAATTTAAACTGAAAGGGCAATAGCTGTCTGTAGACTGCATACACCCATAATACTTTAAGTATATTGTAAAACAAATTAAATGCATTTGGTACAGGTTATAGAAATTAAATAAATAGATAAAAAATGTGTAAATTGCAGTTGAGTCCAGGAGACGAACAGCAGTTGCACTTTTTCAACCAGCAGAGCCTGCTGAGAACTATTGATAATAAAATAACATGCTGGTTTGTACAGATTCACATATCATGAAAGTGGCTTTTAAGTTGCAGACTTTTACAGACCTTTTACCTGTCTGCTTGGCTCACACTAGTGCTGGGGTTTATGAAATGTATAGTGGGAGCACTCTTTGCCCTTGTGGATGGCTTTTTAGTTACTGGTGGAAACTGGTGTTTGGTTTGTGGAGTGCAGTATGTCTGGGGCTGTAGAGATTATCTGTTAGAAGTTCTACTACAGCCAGAGTGGCACTCTAACGCCCACCTTGCTGACTTGCAGCACTGAACTATCATCCTATTTAGGACTATATGAGAATCTTAAAATTTGTTTTTTAGTTTAAGATTTGGTGGGGCACCTGCCTGGTGTTTTTTGTCACAGTGTCAGAATTAGAGCCCGACCGATTTATTTGAGATCTCTACGTGTAGGGTCACATTTCATGTGTTACTTGTCACCATTCATGCGCAAACGTGCTAGCTACTGCAAAACCCAAGTGAGCTAAGTGACTGGTTAGCGGCTTCCATCCATATCAACAAAAGAAAGGATACAAAAAAATGTGCATTTGTGTGATTTGTCAAACCACCATTGCTGTTCCGAAGACGGGGAATGTTGAGAGGCACTTTCGAACTGCGCTTAAAAAGTGCGACACTGACTTCCCTCCAAAAAGTTAGCTGAGGCCAACACCGAAGCATCGTGACTGGTGAGTCACTCTATCATGCATGTGGATGCTGGCGTGAATATCACTGCTTCTCAATCTCAATCCGTAGCAAAACTTTTTTTTCTGATGGAAAAAGAAAGCCAAGTTGTCCCTTCAAGCTCTGGGGCTGTGCTAATAATTTGAAGGCTGCACACCGGAACAACTGGCTCCATGGACTCACCTTTCTCCGCTGATCAGCTCTTAGCCTCGCCAATCAGCTGTTAGCCTAGCAAGGCTAACTTTCAAACTGACTTGCTCTGTTAGCTGTCCATTGTTGTTCTGTTGATCCTCCCTCCACCACAGCCTTGGTGTTATTCACCGCCTGGCTCCTTTGTCGCTCTCCTCTGCTGCTGTGGTCTTCCCCAGCTAGCGGCAATGTTGGATGGTCGCTGCTCCATCGTTGCTGGTAGGGTCTTCAGGTGTGCAGTGCAGGAGCTCCTGGACCTCTGCTGTCACTTCACCCCAGGCTGCACTGTTGGGATTGGATCTCTTGGTCTCCTGCATTGCCCCCGTTGTGCGCATGGAGCCTCCAGACACAAGTTCGTGCACACGGTCGGTGCTGTTCCCCCCCGTGCGGACTGACAGGCATTCCATTTAGTCTTTGTTTTGTTTGTTCCACTTTATATTAAGTGCTAAGATGATAAAAGAGGCCTTCGTTGAAGCAGCTGTCTTGTTTCAGGATTTAAAAAACAAACTAGAAATATTATCATCAATCAAAGCTCCTCAGCTATCAAGGAGTACAGTTGCACAGCGCTGTGAAGTAATGGCCGAGGATTTGACACAGCAGCTTTGAAGAGACATTGCAGACTGCGATTGTATCTCACTGCAATTGGACGAGTCTACAGACACCAGCGATACAGCCCAGCTGTGCATTTTTGTTTGGATGGTGTTTACAGATATGACTGCAAAAGAGGAGCTATTAACATTATTAACAAAAGGACATTTTTCAGTCATTCAAAAACTTCACCACCAGAGACAACCACCAGCTCCCAGTGTGTAAACTGTGTGCAGTATTGATAGCCGTTTGTCACCTATGTGCATTACTGCTGTCAATTTTTATGTGCAATACCAAGGGTTACATTACTCTCTCAATATCAGTTATGCATTTTGTTATATAAAGTATACTCAGTATGTATAAATAAATAGATGTTTAGTATTTTTTATGTAGGTAGATCATTTTGACCTGGTCATTTTGAAAGTACTGTAGTTTGCAAGCTAAAAAAAGTGTGGGCATCCCTGCTCTGCATCATCCCTGTTGGCAACACTCGTGTTTAGAATGCCACAAACCCTAGAATATAGTTTGATGTTCCTCTGTTCTGTTGTGACAGTAAAACAAACAAGTTTATTTTTCAACTGCATTATCATATTATTTCAGTGAGAACTCATAAATAACAACAAATAACTAATGTTACTGAAAGCTGTTTATGTTTTGTCATGTGATGGATTTTTTTAAAAATATATATATATAATAAATATATAAATATAAATATATATATATATATCGGCCGATATATCGGATTTTTAAATCACCAGATATATGTATTGGCCTTAAAAACCCTTTATCGGTTGGGCTCTAGTCAGAATATGTGGGATTTTCTCAAGCATATTGCAAGTTAGAGAAGAAAGTAAGTCTGAAATGGATAAATAATTTATCTGAGGACTATGGTACTGTAGAAGTGAGAATGGTTTACTTTTTTCACATACAACAGGTACCACTGTGTCCATATCATGCCATCCCTCAGAGGGTACTGAACCATCCATTGCCTTCCTGTCTGTCTGCCATTATTTGCAATGCTGATTGATAGCTTTTTCTCTAACCCTCTCCATCCCACATGGCAACTGTGGTTTGCTGCCTCTTTATTTCTGTCTTCTTTTGGTTCCTTTTCCTCTTTTGCTTAGCTTCTATCGCTGTCTTTGTGTCTCTCTGCAGACTGTGAGCTGATATCATCCTTTGAAAGGGTAATGATCCCACTGTGTTGAGATTATGTATGTGTGCTGCACAGTGTAATGGCCTGGCTTTTTATTGCCTGCCGCATACTAATCCCACAACTGAAGGAATGAGATGACACCTGCAGGGAGCTGTGTGCGAGCTGCAGCCTCACATGAAAGAATGGCCATTAAAAATGATCAAAGAAATTACTGCACTCGGCTGCACAACACTGCTCTCACGCCTGGCTAGGTGTACATCCCTCTGCCCCAACACACACATAGACAGGCATGCGCACACATACACGTACACACATGCACACATGGACAAGCACTAATTAGTATCTCCCTCTGATGGATATTTTCCAAGTGATCCTCTGTGGAAATGTCCTGCGCATAGTTGCCTTAGGCTCTCCGCAGATGATGCACCCACGCTTGCAGATAGGAAATGGAGGACATGCGTGAGCTCAAAATGATAGTCTGTTCTCCATATCCCAACCACAAATTATTCATGGACATTTTACCACAAGTGTTTTCCAACTGAATTTTTATCAGACTTTTTCTTCAGGGGTCTTTTGTTATATTAAGAAATGATTTCAAGGTTTATTCATTGCAATTTGTTTTACATTTTACTGTGTTAATGACAAAAGGAGTTTGCTCTTTAGAAATACAATTAGTGGAAGATTTTAGAATCTCAGTCTGCTTGAAAATACATTTTATTAATCAGCACAGTGGTGAACATTAAAATCCTGCTACTCTGCAATGCTGCATCCCACTATGCTAAGTCTTCTACTTCCTCCATCTTTTCATGTCAGTGTTCACTTGCCCCCATCCCTGTTCATGTATGTTCCCTCTCCCAATTGTGCATCTGAGATCCTTCTCTACTCTCTTAACCAGGTGCAGCCTCTTGGCCGCATGTCCATTCTAGGGTTGTGACACAGTGTGAGCCACGCTGCTTCTCTTATCAGTTGACCCTCTGTTCTAGCCTCTGTGCTGACATTTTCTACAGGTAGTCCACTGCCCCTTGTAGCAAATTCACTCTTTGAGCTGATACACACTGATAATTGCAATTTATGTCCCCTGGATCCTGAGAGAAAACTCTTTCACTTCGTTTAACTTCTGGTTTGAGATGGCATCCACTACTGAATGTTCTTTTAGAATCCACACCTAAAAAGGAGGATGGGTGTCATTTATGGCAAAGAGACAGGAGTTTAGAAATAGGACCTGGAGACATACAAAAAGTAACAAATTCCCATTGTAAATGGTCATTGCAGTATATATTTATGATATTTTATTCTGCTTTTAACATTGGCTCTCAAATGCGTAGACAATATGGTTATCAAAGGGATCCATCTTACTAAGAGATTCCTTTTTTCAGTACCCCTCCTTTCTCCCCCTTAGCCCCTCCCTTTCTCTCCCTCAGTGGTCCATTTTAGAACCATGCGGCTGCATGGTTTGGTGGGTAATTTCACTGCCTTTTCATGTGTCGGAGGGCGAGGAATCCTCCTCCATTAGGTAGTGTCATCTTGTGATGTATGATGTATGCACAGAAAGGCAATCTGATGTTTATTCATGACTTTCAAGGCAATGCCTCAGCCAAGCCCTCTGATTTCCCTTTAAGGAACAAAACTACATGAGATTGAGACTTCAGTTTAAAGGCACACAGACCATCCTGCAGCACTTCTTCTGTTTCTTTTCCTCTTTCCCTTCCCCTCTCTCACACACACACATACTCTCTCTCTTATCTCACCCACAGCTCTTTTTCATCTCTTTTAAATTCTCCCTCGATATTTTTTCTGTCAGATTTAATTTATTTGACCCTTAGAAAAAAGATCACATGCAGTTATTTCCTTCTGATTTTGCCGGGCTGTCTCCCCATCTTGCCTCTGTACTTAACTAAGGACTTTGATGAAGAGATGAATTTAGATCGTTTTCATAGTAGGCTGGCACGTTAATGAGACAGCACCACTGCGAAACTAAAAGGCCCTCTGGTCACATGCGAAACACACATACATAGATATACTGTGTATGTGAAACAAAGCTACAGTCTTGACTTCAGTGTATACTGTATGTCCATCACACTTGTTCAGTTCACTTGCGCTATTGACTATGCAAACAATCCTGTGTTTGGGGAAATCTGTCGTAACCAGTAGTCGTCAAAACTGCAAACCGGCAGCTTGTTTGTAATTTTGTCTCCTGGTCCAGTGTGTTATAAAGTAACCATAATTCAAAAAGCTTGTCCCTATTTGTCTTGTAAATGACTTTTTAATGGTAATAAAGCCACATCTATCCATCATACTAGCCCAAGTCCATGCAGGCCTTTGATGGGACTCCTCCTATGAACAAATGGTATCTATTAATATTCTCAATGACCAACCTTCCAACAGCACATGCATCATAATATATGAGGGACCTGCTGCTACATGCTGCCTGCATGTTTTTAGTAAATTGATATCTGGATGCCTGGTATCAGGACTCTGCACACAGAGAACCAGATAAACAGTAGGACTTAGAGGTGTTTACTTGACTTTCCATGTGTCTTTTTGATGTGAACTGGTCTCTCCTCCATCATCCCATTTGATTTGAATAGGTAAAGTGTGGCATGATCCCGTTGTATTTTGGGGATGTGTTGGGGCATGAGTGAGGCAAATGACTGCATTTTGTATTTAACATTTGTAATAATGTGCTAATAACCATACTCTGTTGCTGTGAGTGGTGAATATTCTGACCTTATATGATAAATAATGCAAATGTAGCAACCTCTGCAAATGCCAGAGAAAATGAGGTAGAAGGGAGGGAGAGGGCAAGGGAGTAAAGGAGTAGAGAGGGGAGAATGAGAGAGCAGAAGCTAGCATAACTAACTGATTGTTGTGCTGTCAAATTGATTTGCATGAAAAAGGCTGGTCTAATTGCAACACTTAGCTGCAACACACTGATAATACAGAACAGGATTATAAAAGGACATGAAGGAGCTTTTATTATGAAGGATTTCCTGGGTGTCTTTGAGAGCTGCACCACCACCTTCTGTTTCTGTAGGGGACATTGAAAACAGTGTATCTGTCACCTTGTCCTGTCTGACATGACTTATCCATCATACAGATGCATACGCATTGCTGCCTCACCATCCATTACCATATACATCATTCCAACTTTTTTTATTGACTTATAAGTTTGTCCAAAAAAAAGAGTCAGGTTCTTTGCAGAAATGCAACACAAACTCACTATAAAGATTAAATCCAATTTATAGAAAGATGCTGATTGTTGGCATTATTCTGGCCAGGGATGATCATTATCATGTTTGGGATGTCAGTCACAAAAAGCTTGCTGGCAGGACTTTGCAAGTATGTCACCTTGGTTAAACCAAGAAGGAACTGCAAACTCATACTGAAATTCGTAGGAACAGAGCTAGTTAGCTTATAGCTGTTAGCAGCAGGTGAGAAGTGTGTCTGGCTGAAGGAGCCAACAGTTTACGGAGCTAACGCAGCTATTTACTGTGGAGTTAAACACACAACAGAACTGAGAGTTTCTGTTCAAAGGAACATGAAATAGAAACAGTGACAACAGAAGAAGTTAATGACATTTAAGAAACATTTTGTGATAATGTACTTTAAGCATAAAGACAAAGACTGAGACAGAATTTTTCCCTTTTGGTTTTATGATTATGAAGAAAAGAAACAACATTTTGATTGGTGATCAGTGTAAGCCAATACTGCTTCCAGCAATCAGTGATTAATCAGTGATAACTACAAAGATATTTTTAGTTGACAAGATAACAATAGACAGCAGACTTGCCGTCACTGTTCTTACAGAGTAAAAAAATGATACCTGCTTTGAAAGGGTTAGGGTGTGGAAGAACACAAAATTGTAGGTGATGGTTTAGCACGGGGCTTCCTGATGCTGCCAAACGCAGTGCTTTCTTTTATTCCCTTTATTTCTTTTCTTTAATAATAAATGATGGATGTTTCAAATTACGAAACAGTGCTGGGAAAATCCAATTTAGTCCAGGACCTTGTAGGGAGGGTATAAAGAAGAGTTCTGTATCAAAGGCCCTTGTTTTGGTTTAATATTTGCAGTGGGGCCACTATTGAATGATGTAATGTGATAATGGGTCTTAGGTGCTTTTAACAAATCATCTAGCTCGTGTCCGTAAATTAATCTTGCAAGGAGTTGATGTTTTCTCACAAGACACTTGAGTATGTGTTTTTGTTGTGTTGAAATGGAAATGTATTTGGCCGTTTAGGCCCACCTGTACATTACATATAGCCCGAGTGATATATCACAGATGTATTGATTGATATCGGCATATATTTTGTTTGATTGATATGCAACATTCGAAAACTTTTTGAACATTTGTGCACAAAAGATGCTTGGGGTCTTGTGTAATTAAAATTCCCATTGAAATATATTGTTTCACTGCACTGGTGACTTTTTAGTCAACCAAGCTTTTATATTTATCTTTTTTTCATGGTCAATACTTGTAGAATGACAATGCATATTGAATTGGAATGCATATTGAATTAGCACCCAAGTATTGTGACAGTATCAAGATTGGCACATCAGCCCAGCCCTGATATTCTGTTATGGTTGTGGACAAATGTTATTCACAAAAATGTTTTATTTACATTTAGATGTGCCAGTAGGCAATTCCATTTAGCCAGCATGCACAACAACAGGGCACAAAATTGAAGCCATTAGTAGCTAAACTTGTGGTTGACAGGTAAAGTGTCTCTGTGTGAAAGGCATTTTGATGTGTAATGAGAAGACCCATGGCTCCAATAATTAAATGTTTGTGTAAATATCATTATCTCTTAATTGATTAATAATAAATAGTATGTTTATTTTTCTGATTGTACTTGGAAGCCTTCTTGGGGCTCGGGCTTTCAAGTGATGCATGTATACCTTGTGTGTGTATGTATATATGTATATATTTGTGTGTGTATCTATCTATCTATCTATCTATCTATCTATCTATCTATCTATCTATCTATCTATCTATCTATCTATCTATCTATCTATCTATCTATCTATCTATCTATCTATATATGTATGTGTATATATATATATATATTGTGTGTATATATATACACACAATCACAATGTGTATATATATATATATATATACACACAATCATATATATATATTTGTGTGTCTATATATATGAGAAATATATAAATACATATCTTGATAGATAGATATATCTATCTCTATATCTACACATATATATTTTTATATATATATCTATAAAGAGAGAGAGATAGATATAGATATGTAGTATCACAAATATATATTCTGACACGAATACTTGTTCAAAGTAACCACAGTTTTTGGCCTCCGGGGATATCATCGTTTCCTGTCACTGTTGTACTTCAGAGTGTCTTTTCTCACCAAGTAGAAGACAGCTAGTTTATTTCAAGAGTGTTTAGATGTATCTGTTTACTCTTTCTTATCTTAGTTCCGTGTCTTCTCCATGTTTGTCTTGTTAATTTTTCTCATTCTGTTCTCACTGCAACTTCAATTACAGTCGATCCTGGCAAATATGTCTCTGTGGCGTCCTGGTCTACATCACTCTTATGTGCCTCCATTTGTTATGCTCTTCTCTTCTGCCCTTGACCCAGTGTTTCCATTTTCCATTGAGTTTGTACTTGAGTCCACCCTTACAACTCTCTCTGCCACACTACAAGTATATTCTGCCATTAAGTGTTGTTGGAGCAGGCAAATCAATCACAGTACATCAAAAACATTGGCTTTGCCTAGTTTTCCTTTTCCTTTTTTTAGCATATATCTATAAGTGTCATGAGATGACTTTTGTTGTGAATTGGTGCTATGCAAATAAAGATTGATTGATTGTTTTATCATGACACATTCAGCATGCCTGTTTTATCATGACACATTCAGCATGCCTGTTTTATCATGACACATTCAGCATGCCTGTTATTCTTGACTTAAGACTCTCATATTGTTTCCCATCCAGCTCTTAGTGCTTCAGTTAAAGCTTTTGTGCCTTGTGTCTTATATCTAGATCCTTGCAGAAGGATGTATTTATTAAAAATGGCATGAAGCTCATGTGATACATGTATTAACAGTCTGCTGCTCTATAACCCAGTTTAAATTAATTTTTACTTTTGATCATTTTATATCTCCCATATTGTTACTATCTCACCGTCAGATTCCTCCCATTTTTACTTTGTTTCACTCCACTCTTACCCTCTTAACCTTGCCCATCATCACTCTGATGTCCCCTTTTCATATTCCTTGACCTTCTCTTTTCTGTCTGACCCTCCACAACCTCTTCACTGTGACTAGTGTGATGGTAGGCAGGCAAAACCATAGTACTCTCACAAACCCAACATTACCAAAGTGCTTTGGTTGTGGGAAATCTGGCTTTTCAGTTCCTGCAGAGATTGGATAATATTTTTTGTGCACCACAGAGTCGACACACACGAAGAAGACGCATCTATAAAAAGTTCTAAGAAGTAATAGGTATTAAAAGCTGTTAACCCTAAAAGGCCCATTTCCTTCTTTTGTTCTGGCCGTGATCATGGTAATTCTCCTGATTTGCACTGAAAACACTGCCTTTATTTCTTTGGTTTGTGGGAAAATGAAAAATGAAAATGTGTCTCAAGGTCCTTATTACAAACCACTTGTGTCAGTCATTTTTAAACAAGGGCCTCGCAGTAATTTTATTCTTTCTATCCTCCCTTTGCTTTGCTGACATATGTATGGAGTGGACAGTGAAATAGATGTTTCTCTACTCGGACCAGTCTGATGAGTTACATGGACAGAAAAAAACTCGATTCAAATAAGATTGAACATCTAAACCGCTGTGCAGTCCTCGCCAACTTATTAACAGTAGGAATGCATGCAAACTTGCAGTCTAAACACACAATGGGCAGCAGACTACCCAAACTTGTGTGATGTGTTGTGTTGATGCAGCTAGCTTTAACGTGCCCTCATTTTGTGAGGATTTTATTTTTTTCTCTCAATTTTGATGTTTGGCCACCTTGTGTTAAATGTATATTTGTTTAGCATGTTTTGAAAGACTTGAGGTTGGTCAGGGACAGCTCCATGCAGAAATTGTTTGATTTGTTATACTAACATTTTGTATCAATGAGCTGAATAATACCTATAGCCCAGTCTTCTTGTTTTGCAAATACAAAGTTGGCTCCTTCTCGTGAGCAGCCCTCACCGGAGGATTTGCCAAAAATTCTTGAAGAAATGTGTTTTTCTGTCCAATTAAGTCTGTCATTGCCCTTTAGCAGTAAAATGTGGAGGCAGCAGAATTCTTCAACATCCAGCAGAGGTCATGTTCATGTGTGCTTGCCTAGCTCTATTCTTATGAATGCACCTTGCCTTTTTCTCACCACATTCACAGCCTCAGCTCCTTTTGAGTGGGTGTTGCAGGGGAAATTTCAACCAGACAGGTTGTCTCCTGACAGTACTGTAAATGGTGAGTAACATATCATTTCTAGAGGTTCTCAGTGTCACAGGCTAGGCTCATAGTGTTTCAGAAGGACGTAGTATTATTAGATCAGTATGACCGTATGTGACAAGAAACATCCAGTTCTACGTCGTACTGTAGCGGTCTCTCCAGCACGCTGTGGTCTGGGAGATCATCTTGGCAGCCATCATGCATCAGGAAGATGCTATCAAAGCAGAGAGAGCCAGGGGAGTAATGGGTATGAGCCAAGTAAAATCAGCATATTCTCTTACAGACAGATCAATGGATAGAAGAAAACTGGGGTTAAAGACGCAGGAAAGGTGGAAGGAGGGAGACTCTACTAATGACAAGGTGATGAAAACTCCATGAGAAGTGGACTTCAAGGAGCATTTTACTCCTAGCTAAATAAAATGCAACCATGTGTGCACATTCAAAAAGGCTTTATAGGAAGGTTTTATGACAAATTGCAACATTTGGCTTTGTCAAAAGTGTCTCACACATGTCGTCTTATTCACTGTACCTCATGCTACCTGCTGCTTCTGATGAATTGTCATTTGACTGACTGTTTTTTTAATGTTCTGTTCTGTTCAGATAGATCATTTGAGCTCTGTGATTTGGTCTTGCTGCTGTATCTCCTACCCCTGGAGATGCACGCCCTTCCCTCTGGCTTGGTTGTCAGCATTTCCTTGCAGCAGCTATGTAACACTAAATCAACAACCCTACATTTTTTAAATTTATTTAAAATGTGGGTTCAGTTTTTATTTTCTGTCTTAATTTGAAATGAAAATGTTAAAGTCAGGGCTGCACAGTGGCTAGCACTGCTGCCTCACAGCTAGAAGATCGCCGGTTCGCGTCCCGGTTGGGACGCCTGGGATCTTTCTGTGTGGAGTTTGTATGTTCTCCCTGTGCAAGCGTGGGTTTTCACCGGGTACTCCGGCTTCCTCCCACAGTCCAAAAACATACTTGATCATTCTAAATTGTCCGTAGGTGTGAATGAGAGTGTGGTTGTTTGTCTGCGATAGACTGGCGACCTGTCCAGGGTATCCCCTGCCTTCGCCCTAAGTCAGCTGGGATAGGCTCCAGCCCCCCCGCGACCCTGCAGAGGATTAAGCGGCGTACATATAATGTGTACAGATGATGGATGGATGGATGGATGTTAAAGTCATTAAACATATCGTATGCCAATGTAAAGTTTGTCTCAAAAGACATCATCACCTGACTTAACTAAGGCAAAGTCATCAGCTATGGTCTTGACTTAAAGTGGCTCTAAAGGGTTGAAATGTAAAGTAGCATGCTTTTTTAGTTGCTCCGTTTAATGTACAGTATATTACAGCAGCCACTGTAACTATTTAAGTGTGTGGTGGGTGATGATATAGTCTGCATTACAAAGCTGGGTGTATGAGTGGTGGTGTTAACTGTCTGCTGGCGTAATGAGAGAGTGAGCTGTCAGAGACACGCATGTAATGGCTCCCTTGCCAGCTGCCCAGTTCAGGCCCTGTGGGACACAGCACAGACACACCATTTCTTTCACACTGTCTCATCTCCTGCACTCTCTTTCACATTCTCCCTCCCCCTCTCTCTGTCTGTCTTGTCCTCCCTCGCCCTAGCTTCCTTTCCCTTTCTCCATTGTTAAGCTCTAACCTGGAAAGGGTGCCATGGCAGGCCTCTCATATATTTTGTCGCTTTCTATTGCATAGGTAGTAAATCGTCCACATGCCAACAGTCACATAGACATATACAGTGAGCATGCAGGACTCAGGAGGGGTATTTAGTGGCTATATCCCCTAGGATGGCCTACTCTATTCAGTATACAGTGGGTTTCTCATGGGCAGTCAAGTCTACCCTCACTGAAACAGGCAAACAGGCAGCAGCTTCTCAATAGACCAGGCAGAATAGTCACACTCTGATGGTACATCTTTATCTCTCCATAGTATGCTTTAAGGACTTCTCTGTTAGAGGAGTGCGTTCACAGTCAACTTCCTACTGAACATGTCCTTCAAGTGCAAGGTCATTTTACCCTTGTAGTTTCACTGAAAAAAGAAGGCATTAAGTTTTCACATTAAATTGTTATGAATTAAAGAAATAAGATGACAGTAAAGTGCTGTTAAGCATTCTCATGCTAGTTTAATAGCGCTCTTGGCTAAAAGGTGTTGCTAATGTGCAGTGCCACAGTCGCACCTGTAAAAAAAACAAGATTTTACAATTTGCACATTCACTCTATGGCTGAGTGTCCTTCTCCTCTTTCTCTCCACTCCCAGCCAATCCATAAGCATTCATCCCTTGAGGCTTGCCGTTATGACAGTTCTTTCATCAGCCATTACTGCTGGTGTTAATGGCATCCCCATGCTGACTTTAGAGACTGATTATCATATTGTGTAGGCTGATTGACAGTTGACCTTCACACTAGTTTATGGCGAGCCAGCTAGATACAGTGGGTCACCTCGATTGCCCCAGTGACGGCGTATTAATACTAATCTGATAGAATTACCAGGAACCAATTAATCTGCAGACCCCAGACAAGATGGTGGTTAAAGGGATAGTGCTGCTTCACCGTTTGGCTCAGTGAGAATCTGCATGTGTATTTGATTCTTGGCATGTGTCAGATTTAGTTGGCTCAGGCATGCATGTACAGTAGACGCTTGGATTTCACTGCAGGAGGGGTTCATTCCTACCAACTCTATGTCTGTGTGATAAGCCAAAAGGTGAGGCATCATGGCTGTGCAAATGCTAAGGTGAGGTTACACTGACCCAGTGTGGTATACAGCTGACTTATTAGTGCAAGAAATGAGGTGGAGCAGAAACCTGTCTGTGTGAACTATCATGGAGCCTACCTGTACTGTAGGTTGTAGAGACACCTGCTGATATTTTCTGCTGGAGAATATTTGCAAATAAATTCTGGGGACTAAGGGGATTGATACACTAATTCAGTCATATGTTTTTAATGTAATATTTTCTTAACAGAATTTACCCTAATAATTACTGTAACAAAAATTTAAAAAGAAAAAGCTTCGTCAAGAGAATATTGTGCTGCATTTAGAAAGTAAACAGGTGATGCACCACAGTGGATGAAACAGATTTAATGTAAACAGACTTAATGTCATTTTTAATTCTAGTGAAGACCCTTAATTTACAGACAGAGTTTGCTGAGTTTCAGGTACAACAATTTTTTATAAAATAATATAGGAAACATCTTGATTATTTTATTTATTAAGTACAGACCTAAAGATATATAATCTTTTGTCAAAATTTCCAAAGTATTTCAAAAAAACAGATACAGAATGTGCATGGGATATTGTCCACAAATACCAGTCTTATTCAATATATGTATTTTTTTTAGGCTTTTGGTGAAGGGGCCATGAAATGACATTGATAACATATAGAAATCATCATCCTACTGACATATCTGCCGTTGTCAGTTTTCTCCCTGTCAATGGTGGAGCTTGTCATTTGAGAGTCAGAATTTCCTTTTCAAATTGACCTCTGTGGATATCATCGATAATTAAACATTTTCACAGGAGGGCGAGGAAATAAGGGCTGTGTTTGTTCAGTGAGAGATAACATTCTCAGACAGTAGCCAAAGCATGGCAGAACAGCCCAGCAATATTACCTCACGCTGAGCTGCATAATAAAGAGGGCCCACATGCATATTAATATCAGCACTCTGCATAATGTCTACATCTTATGACAGGCTTGGAAATTCACAGACACCTCAGTGGTGGTGCTAAACCTTTCCTACGCTCCACCATAGTTATTTGCATGCACATTCCCTTATGCAGGGCAGGATCTCCCTTAACCCTGGTCTCACCCACGTCAGCACCTCTGGCACTGGCTGCCAGCCTCTTTCCCACACTCCACCAGCCTTGCACTCTAACACTCCTCCTTAGAAACGCATGGTGGAGGTGTGTGATGCCAAACGAGTTCCTCGTTACCTCCCTCCCGCTCGGTTGGTAGAGGCTTTTGGAAGAACTACAGCGACATCTGCATGTGCCATGGTTACAAAGCGCCAGCCTTGTACCCACCCACTTCACTGGGTTTCCCCTGCCAGCCTGCTACCCCCGTCTATGTTGCCCCTCCTCTTTGCACCTGCGGCAATCATTTCTCAAATTACTAAACATGGCTAATTGTGTGAGGCGTGAAGCTCACTTCATTTGAATATTCTGGCTTGGGGGGGATTTGCCTTGCATAGGGGAAGAATTAAGCAAGGATGTCTGGAAAAGAGATCCGCAATTAGATACACAGGTCTCTGTGGAGTAAAATTTTACTGCTGAATTGTTTTCTGCGCTGCTAATGCTTTACCTCACGGGGTTATTGTTTTTATGAGAGCTGATTTTGTGCAGTAAAAAACTGAATTTTAAACTTGGCTTCATTCTTTATTTTTTAATGGTTTGCCATAATGTCACATTAATCCATATCTTCTTTTTGAAATGATTCCTTTGGAAGATTTCTTACGAAAGAAGCTTTATGCAGTCTCCTTTGATATTGTCACTTTTTTTTTAAATTTTGAAATTAGATTAATTAAAGAAGAGGCAGAACAAACCTATTGGAACTCTTACAGTGCTTAAGTGGGTCACTGCGTCTCTCTTCAAAAACTTTCAATGCTGTGTTTTTTTTGTTCTGCAAATTCATAAAAGTTGGAAATTTGTTTCATCTTACAGTATGTCCTCTGTGTTTGTGTGTGTATGTGTGTGTGGGAGGCGGGGTGGGGGTTATTTAACTCTAATTAATCCAAATATAATCGGCCTGGTCCTAAACCAGAGTTTGGGTTTTGTTATGGGGTTTATTTTGGGTAATGTTTATGTGAGGAATAAAATGAAACACTTTGTGTTGTCTTGAGTAGGACGAGCATGGGAAAAGACATAGAACAGAAATGCCTCAGTTACTCCCATAAAATAAAAAGGTTTTAAGTCCTCAGTTCCTCAGCCTGTAGCCAGCCTGTAGCCAGCCTGGTAACGGTCACCTGCAATGTACCACAACATTTAAAACCTGTACATAAATTCTACAAAATAAACAGTGAATTTTTCATTCAAGTATTTTTTTTAGTATTCATGATTTAGCTGGTCACGTACAAATATTTCATCCGAAAGTCTGAAATTGCAATAATAATCTAATTTATTTTCCATTTACAATTCCACAAACATTAGTTCTACGTGAACACATATTCACTGTATGTGAATGGCTCCTTGCACAGATTGTAAGGTGCTCAATTAATCCGTGTCGGAAAGGTTGAGCGCGCTGACTTTTTTAATTAATGTTGAATTAAACGAATTGGCAGGTTGCCAGAAATCAGGCACACAGCTTTGAAGATTGTCATCGCATAATGAGTCGCTTTTTTTCCTCTATATTTTATGCTTTTCTGTTTCCAGTCCCTCGCTCTCCGCTGCCATTTGCCCGTATGCCTTAGCGATTTAATGATATGCAAATGAAATATGCATAAAACCATTCTGCTGTAGGATGATTAAGCACAGAGGACATTAGCCAGTGCCCGCCACAGTGTCTGTTGTCTCCTCTGCATTCCGCTTCGACCAGGCGCCAACGCCACTCTAATAAAGATCAATGCTGTTAATGCACTAATCATCTGAATAACACAAGTAATATCCAGTTCGAGAGAAGTTAGATTCCAGGAAGGATTCCTCTCGCTCCAGTTTTGTAAGATCCAGAGCCAGGAAAGGCAGATGTCTTCATATGGGAGAGTTGGTGCTCTGGAGAGCAGGCAGAGAGCAAAGAGAGCAGGTTTTCCAAGAGGAAGCACATGAACATCACTGGCAATGCAGGAGCTTTTCTCTGCTTGTTTGTAAGTACTGTGGCATTATTTGACTACTGGCATATAACGAAGGAAGAAAAATATCCCCGTTCTTGCTTTCCCTCTCTCTCTCTCTCGCTCACACACACACACACATGCACACACACTCCACCCCCCATTCCATTCTGCTCTCTCGTGCAAGCCCTCTTTTTTTTTTTGTAATCCATTTGTGTAATGAAGACGCTGCACAATTAACATCCCCCATGGAATTAAATAAAAGGGTGATTATCCAAAGTTCATTAGCTCCGAAAGATTAGAATATCCACGTTTTCCCGCAATGAATGTGAAAAAAAAAAAATACGGCACCAATTACAAATTAATTTCTTAATAGTATTTGTTGCGATCGCGATGATCACAATTCAGATGCCCAAAAAGATGCCATCTTTCATGCGGTCCCTCCTCAGTGGTGGTACAACCAGATTCAGACATCTTGGTAGTGCCAAGGTTTGGTAGCAAGCACAAAGATGTTATAATCCCTCCCTTTGGATGACTTCCTTAATTATTCATATTGCACAACCATGCTTCTTGTCCAAAGAAATCCAGTAGAAAAAAAATTTAAACACGTATTGTTGAATGCCAGTGGATACAAATCCTTGCGTTGCTAATTACTGTTTTAATTCCGACTGTGCATATTAACAATGAAAACGAACTTAATGAAAGCCTCCGTTGTGTGTCTTTGCAGCGATGCCCATCCTTGGCTCCGTGCCCGATGCCAGCAGACCTTGAGGGAACCACAAAAACGTTCCTCTGGACCCTGAGAATACCCCGAACCGCAACTCAAGCCGGTTGGTAGGTCTGCGTTGCATCTGTTTATGGTAGTTTAGCGCAGGAGCGAAAATCCTGAAAGGGTGGAGTTTGTTCAGTTCTTTTGGATGGTTGGCAAGATGGGGGCAAAAAAGTCGTGTAGATGTGGGGTGTGGGGGTGGAGGACGTAATGAGTTCCCACGGCCTCACTACCCCCAGTTTGGTTGCAGGCAGGCCAGCACCTCCCCCTCAGTGTCTCCTGAACTCAGGATGCCTCCTTGTTCCTGTGCCTCCTGTACCCATTCCACTAGGTTTTTGTTGTGTCCGTGCCACCTCTCTCACTTGGCTCTCATGCTGCTGGATACTTTACTGAACCTATAGGAATTCAAGTCCATGATGACTTCTGTGAACGTAGATAAATTGCACATGAATGTCTGAATTCCTCTCTGCTATTCTTTGGATTGCCGCAGATGGACAAAATTCTGATCTTTATATGAATTTTTAAAAATGTTCTGCTCCAGTGATCCAAACTAATCACACATACTGTGTGATTAGTTTGGATCAGCACAAGTTAAAATAGAGGGAAAAAAAAGTTAATTAATTCCCATCTGTCCGTTGATTATAATTTGTTTTGGCAGTTCATTAGTATGCATCCTCGTGTTTGCATTTTTTGTCTCCCTTTTGTGTCTGTGACATTGTAAACAGCTGCCATTGAGCTTCAGGCAAAGTCCCTCAGGTCCATTCTTCCCCCCTCCTCCTCTTGTAGGCAGGCACGCAAATGATTGGCAGACTGGCAGCGTCTGTTGCAGCACTGCCTCTGGTAGATGTTCAGTGTGGCTGCCAGCCAGTGCAATAAGAAATGGCAGTTTACACTGGGGAAAATGAGGGGTAGGGGGAAGGGAGTTGGCACAAGAAGCGGAACTCGCTTCCCACCCTCTACTAATAGTTGGTCAGTTCGCCGCTTTTGTCTTGCTTCATCTTGTTTATTGTTGTTGCTTTATCCCCGTTAATGCTTCTTTTGTTGATCATTTAATTCGTTCCTTTGATTGAGAGTGTCAGCCTAATTAACGAAGCAAATTTTGCCCTAATTAGTCATATCAGATGCTGTAATGTCTCTTGTTTGTTCTTTTCTCTTTTGTTTTTGGCAACTGATACGTAAAGGGCGTCCGATTGTGTTGATTTGGCTTAATTGTGGTATATCTCCGTCAGTCTTCACCAGTTTTCGTGCTATGTGATGCCATCGCATTCCCGCTGGCACACCACTTGAGACCCGCAAGTGCCAAATAATTGCTCCTTGGGCAGCCTCCAAAACCAATGACTTCAACCCAGGTCCATAAATGCCTGTGAGATGAAAATGGTGTTTGTCATCGCCCGTATAATCCAAGGGTACATCCTTTACTGCTAACGAAAGAGTTGGCATAGTGTCTCCTGCCCAGATGGCTGGCTGGCTGCCTGGCACACAGAGCTGTGGCTCAGATGGTTAGAGACAGAGCAAGAAGGAGTGAGTGGGAGGAGCTTCCTTTTGTGCCACTGCCACACCCCCCTGTAATCACTAGAACAACAAAACATCAACTTTCTGTTGTTTTTGTCGTAGAATTTCCATCGCTTTAATTAATCCCATATAGTCCCACCGGCATTTCCAGTACTTGTACATGTGGCGCTCATCACTGTCGGTTCAATTCCTGTCTTACGTCTAATCTTTGACTCTCAGATTTTTGTATTTTGGAATGCCTGACATCCATCCTAGTGCTTCCATCATGGTGCCATGCAGGAAAATCCATCTGATGGCAGCTCACAAGTTTCTTCAGGTGTAGGTTGCATCTTGATGTCTTTGTCAGCAGATGTTTACTTGTCCTCCAAGGCGGTATTGAAGTAAGGATGATGTATGTCCGTATCTTCACTTCAACTTTTGATATCTGTAAGACAGCCCCCATCCATTAAAAAAAAGAAACCAACAAAAAAAACAAGATAAAAGAAAAACTCGAAGCATGTGACGCTACCAAAATGTCGACAAGACCATTCTGTCTCCCAGGCTACATCTAGCCATCTACCCTAGTACCCTAGAGAGCGAACAGAAGTCCGCCTTGGTGCTACCACTGAATGGATGGCACTGTGCCAACTTCTCTCTGCCATCAACCGCATTCGCTCCTTGTTTCCCTTATTTGCCCATCCCCTTTCTCTCTCAGTCCCTCTCTTACCCACCCTCCTCCTCTTCCTAGTTTTCCTTCCACATGCCCAGGACACCCGCCTTCCATCTCCCTTTTTTCTGCTATAGCCTTGACATTAATTAACATTTAGGTTAATTGATTCCTAAAGCTGATGATTTTTTCTAACGGTCTTCGTCAGTCGGCTGGCAAACTGCTTAGCGCCCTGCCGTGTAACCCCGGTGCCTGGCAGTAGCTGTACCTCCGCTTTGCCCTTCCTCTGCATTGGTCCTGGATGGAGAAAGAGAGAGCTTCAGTCCACAACCTGCAGCCCTGGTGTGGTGCAACAATACTGTGCTGTGCTTGCATGTGCCCCAGCCACAGTACACAGTCTATCTGACTGTAGCTGAGTGAAGTTGATGTTGTGCTTGCTTATCCCATCCCACAACATTGTCCTGACATTTTACAAATAATCTTTCTCCCACCTTTAAATATTATTCTTCATTTACTTCCATTTAACTCCCCTACCTCCCTTTTAGATGCACACACTCCTCCTATCATCCTCTCACTATGTGTAATTGTCTTTAATTGTATCAAGATCATTTGCTCTTTTAAGATGCAATTGTGACCGTCTCCTTTTACTTTTGAGGGACATGGTTAAGAAACGTAACGAACAGGTGTAAACAAATGACTTGTCTATTCGGACAATTTTGATAAAGCTCTGTGTATCCGTGTGGTAATTATCTTTCCTCTCGTCATTAGCTGTTTCGCCAGTAGCGCATATTTGATTGAATAATTATCTTGGCGACATCTGCTATTTCCTTTTCCCAGATTTTTATTTTGGTTGTTTGGTACGCAGCTGATGAGGTTAACAACGGAAGACAAAAATAGTTAAATTATTTAATAAAATCCCCCTCCCCACTGAAGAGGGGATGCACACTGCTGTTAATTAGCGGCGCTGTGGCTTGCTTTAATAGTTGAGGTAGAAATGACTAATTAGGAGAGAAATTTACGAACGCTCACAAATACGATGCGACGCACTTCATCCGATCACTATATCAATTTTTACATGTTCTCTCTCTTCTGTCCGTGTTCATACTGTACTCGTGTACATGCTTCTGGTTATGTGGCTGTGTAATGAAAGATAATCTGAACAAAGAAATTGTCCTCCTCTACAAAGTCTTTCACAGCCGGGTGTTTCAGGGAAGAAGTGGCGAAGGGCTTCATAGGGCTCAGACATGCTGTTCTTTCTTGTTTCACACTCTTTGTTTTTTTTTCATTATTAAATAAAAAGCAGCAACTGGGCAATTGAGGCAACAAGAGGAATCCATTATGCAAATTATCCAGTATTTGCATAATGTCTTATGCCAGGAATATGCAAATGAACCGTATAATTTATGAGCGTCTGTGTCTCATAGTGTTCCCATAACTTACAAAGAGTTTTTTTTCCTCCTCCTCTCTCCTCTGCACTCCTCCTATCCAAGCTGGCACGACATGCACCACATTCACAGACCAGACCCACACCAAACAATCACACCCACAAAAAGGGGTTGCGAGCTGGGTACTATGACTGGGTGGGAAAAACTTGTCTAGTAGACTGATGAGGGATAAGGAGGCAGGGAAGGGGCGGGGATGGGTGGTATGGGAGAAATGTGTAGGGGGGCACGTAAATCCCTCTACAAAGGCTCAGTAGCAGATGCTAATTCTCTAAAACAACTGCGACAACTAAATAAAACGAGAGACAGAAACAAAGGCGGAAGATTTTGACTGGGCGGAGCGACAGCGATTTCTGACTTTTCTTTTTGTCTTATTGCGAGAGCGCTGGTTCTACGCTCTTTCCCTTTTCTTTGATGCCCGCTTTTGAGTTGTTTTTTTTTTCCCTGTCATTGGAGCTGGCAGCTTTTTCCTCTTGTGGAGGATTTCCTCATGAGTCAGTTGGATGAAGCCAGCTGAGTGCTGGGTGGGATGGAGAAGAGAGAGAAACACAGGAGAGAGAGGCTGTATCTCAAGGCATGCGTGTGTGGGCTCCAGTCAGTCTCTACTAATACCCTGGGATGCCACCACTCAGCCCAGCCAAGCCCAGCACAGAGCATCTAGGCTGTATCCAGGGAGACTAGGACCAGACACATCCTGATGTGTGATATAAATTGCACACCAGTTGTTTGGGCTTCTCATTCCCCAGCAGGATTTGTTTGCCGCAATTATTCCATTACGACTCGTTTGTGATGATTGGCCTGCTTTGCATACTTGATGCGGGGCTAATGGCTAAAGAGACAATTCTACATTATTCCGGAGAAAAAAAGCCACGGGGGACAGCAGTGGAGAAAAGGCTTTCACCACTGCACTCCAATTCATTGAGGACGTGAACGTTGACCAGAAAAAAATCCTTGTTTGTTTTCCGAATCCTCAGGGCCTGATCTCTGAGAAATACCAGACTCCATGTCATCATATTTTTGCATCAGCTGCCTCCTGGGATTCGGAATGCACTCTTTCTACAATTCCCCACACTTGGACTCTGTCGAGCTTGTGATTGTAGAAAGGTGTTTGTGCCAAGACCGTACCATTGCACACAAACACAGTGAGCATGCCCACCTCCTCAGCGTGGAGGGGCATCTGTTCCCTCCATAGCGGACAGTGATTGTATAACAGCAGACTTTGTGTGTGTAAGGGGGCACGTGTGCTGATGAGAAGCGCAAGAGAGAGACAAAGGAGATGGCATTATGTAAGTCTGCATGATGTGTCTCTCTTACATTCTTCAACACTTGCACACATGCTAAAATAAGTAGAGTGTGTCCCTTCTGTTGGTGTATCAGGACTTTGGATCAGAGGAGAGAAAGGTGACCGTTTCATGGAAATACCGACCCTTCTCCAGTGTTCTGTAATTTTATCTTTTATTGTTCATACTCTCTTGCACTTGACAGTGGTTTGTGTTGCTAACTCTCTTACCTGTCTGAAATAAATTATCAAGATTGTAAACCAATGCTATTTGATGTTGTCAAGGTTCCCAATTAGCATTTTTATTCCCGTTTTTCTTTTTTTTTGTGTATAATGGCGCAGTGAAATTGCCAAGATTAATTTTCTGTATGCATGGCATTCCTGCAAGCAATTATTTTCTGGAATTAGCATTCCACTGGCAGCTTATTATACCGCTCAGACCTTTCATTATCTCTAATGAATGACTCACTTTAATATGAAATATTTGTACTGTTTCTGAATATGCATCAGAAATTTTGCATTCAGGTTGTGATAACTGCACAAATCGGTTCTCCTTATATTCACTTTTCTATGTTAACTACATAGTACACGTAAAACTTTTTTCCTGTTATGAAAATAAGTTAAAGCATTACTTTCACCTCTGCCCATGTTTGGGTAAACCGGTGATTTGCATTTAAAACATACGTATTTTATTTTTTTGTCCTATAAACATTTGTAATAGTAACATATATATTTTCATTTTACAAAATGAAATTCTAATTTGAAAAGAACTTTTCCTGTTATGCCCCCTTGAGAAGCCAATCAAGGACAAACCTAACCCAATTTGTTATGAATAGGAATCCAGTTTAATTTTAGTGAAATGTAGGTCTACATAATACCACCAAACTCTTACTCACATAATTTACCTTATAAAAATGGCAATATTCATTAAATTAGTTTCACTCCAAGTTTTTTCCCTGGTCAGCCATGCCACTTCCTGATGTGTACATCCTCAGGGAGACCTACCCCACAGTTCCTCTAAACCACTGTTCTGCTGTAATTTAAGTTTTAAAGTAGGGCTGAACAATATGTTGTTTAAGCATTGACATTGCATTGTGCGCATGAGCAATAGTCACATTGCAGGATGCACAATGTCAAGTAAACCAAATAATTTCATTAACACATTTTAAATGTGTTTTTTGCGTTGTCACGGCAGTCAGACTCAACATTAACATTGCTGCCCTCGATAAATAAGCAATTTCACTTGTCCAGCTACTGTGACATCATGTACCTAGCCTCTATTGAGGTATTCAAGTTATTTGTTAAAAATGTCTGTATTTTTTCATATAAAAATATGTATCACGTGAAACCAAAATGTCACTAAGTCATTTTTTTTTCGTGAAGCCCTTGTTAAAAGTTCTGTTGAAATTGTGAAATACACACTGCTGCTCGATGTCCTTTCAAATTTATGTTTGTTAAAGGTGAAAGTGAAATTGGATTTAAATGTGCATACACATGCTGGTTTTGTATATGGTTTGTGTGTGTGTACATATGTGTGAAATAGGTTGTGTATGTGTGCGTATGTTTTGTTCTTGTTCAATGATGTACTGTATTTTACGTTTGACCAAAGTAGTAATGGCAAAGATTTGGCATTAAGAGTTGCCTTTAAGAAGCAGCGAGTTTCCAAAGAAGTGAACCTGAGCAATTTAGACATTTTTCAGTCAATATTCATTGCTAAACTTGTGTGTGAAAAAAAATGTGTTCTGTGCTTCATCTGTGGCTAAAGCATTGATTAAAGGTAGAATGAGTAGGATAACAGTTGCATTTTTTAAAACACAACAGTAAAAGGTGTCTGTTCCTCCCCATTGTAGCTTCTTCATTGATGCATGCATGTCATCTGGCACCTGCTTGCTATGAGTCCCACCGTCTCACTGTGTGCGCTGTTATTGGTATGAGGCTACACCCCCAACTGTCTGAAGGTTGTGGCCCTGAAATGGCCCAAACACACTGAAATTAGATAGCACAGGCACAGGGCAAGAACTTTGTAGATATTACCGCACACTTCTAACGGGTCATAAATAGAAATATAGAAATGTATTTGAGAGATAAACAGCTATCTGCTTTATTTCAAACAGGAAATGGGAAATAATCACAAGATATTCTTCATTCCAGCTCCATTTCCATCCATAAAAGATGTTGAAGTGGCTAATGTTATGATATAGGTTTACGTATCACTGGATCTGTTTTCACATTGCTTTCCCTGTGCCATCTGCATTGAGTTGAGGTTACTTGATTATGTAAGTAACTGAGGCAACAGATGCAGTGGTTGCACTGTAAGATTAAACGGCGTGAATAGCAGCAAGCATCAGTGGAGAAGTGGCATGCTTTTGACTCACCACCTGTGCTGTTTGATACAATATTTGTGATTTACTTTTGTTTCAGAGTATATATTATTAAGTAATACACTAGTCATCATGCTGTTTTTGTACAAGAAAATCTGCAGGATATTTTTTGGTCATGTAGTTTGTTAATTCTTAACATCTTGGATTATATTAATAGCCTTCTTTTTGAAAGTTTTTATCTTGCATTGTGCAGAAGTCCTTGGTTGAATAAAATCGAAAGATACTGCTAATCGATTAAATGTGTTTCATGCAGTTTTGCTGTCACAATTCACAATGTACCCTATTCCATAACTTGTCATTAAAAGCAATAATGGGCAGCTGTTCAAGAAAGAAGTACCTTTTATTCAGTCTGAAAGGATCAAGTAAAGTGCACACTTAAAGTAACGAGCAAGGACAGGACAAGGTACTCAATTATTTATCCAGGTATGAGGGTAAAAGTGTCCTTTGTACACATTATTAGAACTTTAACTTCTCAAATCAAAATAGTTATCATATTTCAATAGTGGTGGGAGAAATAATCGATTCTTAGATGCATTGTGATTTGGACGTGGACGATTCTGAATTGATTCACAAATGTTGAAAATCATTTTTTTAAATGTTAATTGACAGTGTAATGTTGATGAAACGTAAGAGGCGGAACTCGTAATTGCGGAAGTGCAGCACCCGGACAGTCGATGGCGCACACATAACAAAAACCATGAGATGAGTGAGCGCGACATTCAACCGGCACCTCTGCTTTAAAAGCAAGTGTGTGGAAGTATTTTGGCTTCTATTAAGTTGAGAGTAAAACAGACCTGAGCAAGAGCCACATATGCACGTTGTGTCAAACTAAACTAAAATATTTTGGAAACACGACAAACATGAGAAACCACATTAAACATTTCCGCCCAGAGGAGTAAGAAAAACAGTTGGTTGTACTTGCTTCCAACCAGAGGACTATTGAGCAAACAATATCAAATTTTCCACCCAACTTGGAAAGAGCAAAGCGATTTAAAGACTCTATTGAAACTTTGATTGCCAAGGACTTGTGTTCGTATTCAGCCATGCTTTTTTTCGCACAGCTTGTATTTCAACACGTTGTGCAAAAAGCTGTTGCACAATGTGTTGAAATGCAAGCGGCATAAAGTAGCATAGCATTGGGATATGCTGCCTATTACCCATAACAGGAGGATTTTGTGAGAAGAGAAGTCTTATTCTTATCTTTGACTGAGAGCAGCTTTTTCTTTAATGACACATAGAGAAGAAAAATTAATCTGTTTATTTTTTTATTATCAATGACCAGAAGTAGCCATGTTTTAGTATGAGAGCTGATACATAGGTCCATAATGTGTTGAAATGCAAGCTGCATTGATTATTGCATTGAAACCTTGTTTACATAGGCTACAGTGTACTGTTTTTCTCTCATTGTCTGTAACAGGATTCTGTGTTCATAGAAAGTCAAATCTATTTGTGACAAAGAAAAGCATTTTCTTTATAAAATATAAGAGAAGGTAATTAATCTTTTTTTTTTAATGATCATCACAAAAGTAGGAAGTGATTAGCAAACTCTGAGTTCCAAACTCAGATTTAATTACTATTATTATCTTTTTTAAATCATGCATGGAAATGTACACAAAAAAAATTGTTGCATCAAGATGCATAGATAAGCGGTTTAGAATCGAATCGTTGACCTCGGAATCGAATCGAGAGGTGCCAAGAGATTCCCAACCGTATATTTAGACGTATGTTTACCTTTGAGAGAAAACACTGTTTAATCGGTTTAATCTAAAACTCCTTTACAAGTGAGATATATTAAGCCACCTTCAGGTCATTACTACAGTATGCTAGTCAGACAAACCCTCCACTGCTTAAACTCAGTAATTTCTCTCAGAATGTTGAGGCAGTAATTAACAAGAGATGATTAAAGCAAAAATCCCTGAGCAGTTTTTTTTACTGCCAGATTCTGCCTTTGTTCCATAGTAAATAGTAGTTACTTGGATGTAATAGTCCAGCTGTCCAGTACGACATACCCTTCTAATGGGCTTTGCTAGTCACTCACCCCACTGAGGCTCTACTTTGGCACCCTGAGATGGAACAAATTGGCTGCCAAATCAGGTGGTAGCATTCAAAACAGCAGGGCAGTAATGTCTCAGGATGCCTTGGCAGAGTGTGAATGGAGTAAACCAGTAGCAAACTCTATTAGAGGGGGAAGCACGTACGAAATAGAATCTCTTTAAATTGTGTTTATTGATGGATCTAATCACAATATTTAATGAAACTGGGTAGTGGTGCTGTTGTAGTTGGTGATTAAGTTTCATAACAAGCTTGAGTTTTGGAGCATAGTTGCAGCACAGACCAAATCATATTGTATGTATGGGTATATAATATGATGGAAGTGATATGTTTGTGTATTGAAGGAAAGGCATAAATGAGAAGCTAGGCTAGATTGCTTCTCTCACTGAAAGCTCCCCTCACACTGCTTACACCCCTTGACCCCTCAGCACACATTAGCAGGTAAGGATTTATTTCAGCACAAGATGTTCCCATAAAAGTGGCAATCTAGTTCCACGTGCATGAAGGTTTTAGCATTCTTGGTAACAGCATCTGAAATCACAGAGACGCAAATGGGTCTATCCATAAATACAGTCCATCCATGAGTAATGGAGCCGGCCTATGTAAAAGCACACAGTATTGAAAAAGCCTGTGCTCTCTGTGTAATGATATAATTGCTCTTTTTCCATGTTAAGTAAACTCTCCATTTTGGTTTTTAAAAAAGATTTTAGGATGTGATGCGAATTGAAAAGCTAATTTGTGCGTATAATGTAATTGCGTTATGTCAGGGTGAATGTTGTTTAGACACATTCATAACCCTGTATATGAATGTTTCACTGTGTTTGCCGGGTTAGATTATGGATTATCCTCTATGTTTCTTAATATTTACTTAGTGGGCTGATGCTTGTGTCTTGTCTGTCTTCCTCATGCAAAATATATTTGACATTTTATCAAAATATTGAGCGGACTAATTGTGGTGATCATTTTAGCCATAATTGTGCAGGCCTAGGACAAGTGTGTATTCGTGGCCCAGTAGTTCTCGTGTAAACCTCACATAAAAATGGAAAAAAAAAAGAAAAGAGAGATCAGAATGGATCTGCCAGATCATCCGGCCAAACAGCCTCCTTTCACAGGAAAGGAGGCTGTTTGGCAGAGAGAGTACATTACACTGACCAATACTCCTTCAATTGCACTCCACAATCCTCTGTACTTCACACTGTCAGCACTGCTCAAGCTTTTAAGACTACACTGTACTGAAGCTCAATCTGTGAAGGGGGTTAAAAAATGTACAAATGTTAGTCTGAATGTAGAATTAAGCTTACAATGGTTCCTAATTAAAGGTGGATTAGTATATTTAACTATATTTATGTGACTGTACCTTTTGGCATTTTTGCAAACATGAGGGCATCCCACAATGATAACTGTTACTGCTATGGCTCTTATCCTAGAACACTGAGAACCAGACCCTAGGATCATACGTGTTAAAGTAGAAATAATAACAACTAAGTGCATGTAGAAGTTATGAAACCTTTTTGAAGACTGATGAAGCAATGAAAAGAAAAAACTGATACCAGTACAGCTTTGGCCTATTAGCTCAGAAATCTTAATTCCTACATGAAGAAGCCACTGTACATTTTTTAAATTTGATAATACATTACTATTGTCACTGTAGTGCTTTCCTAATCCCCTTCCAAGACTCTCAGGCAGGGTCGGAGGACATCACTTTTGCTAGATTATAGACTAAACTCTTGTAAAGGTCATAGTTTGCCTCCAGAGTGGTGCACTGGGCATGCTGCGTGGTCTCAGGAGTCTATACAGGATCACTTTTTTTCTGTTCACTTGTTCTGTTGTGACCTCAAACTCAATAGGGGCATAGCCCTTCCAGAGTTTGTCTGTGGCGGTGTTAAGGAGGTGCACAAAACTTCTCAAACAACCCAACAGCATTTTCCCAGCTGATGGAGAGTGCTGTTAAATCGTATAGATGAAGCTGCTGCTTAACAGAACTAAGAACATCCACTGACTGGTCTGACAACACAGAGACACTGTCGGTGAAAGGTCAGCTTCATGTGCCCTTGTTTAGGGCCCCAGAATAACTTTTTTCACTACAGTCCAGGAGCCTTGCCACAAAACAGTTTTAACAGTGCAAAGATCACCTTAAACCCTCTGAAAATGAATTTGTTGTTTCCTTTATTATCATCTGTAGTTTACACTTAAACATGTTAGCATTTAAATGGTTTCACCTCCAAAATTACTTTAACTACTTTAGTTAAATTTTTAACTGTAAACTTGTGGTTTCACATTAAGCTGCAGTTCACTCGTCTTGTTCCTCTCGGGCTGTGTGTTTAGCTCATACCACAGAACTCCCCTGCCAGCCGACTGCTAACAGTGAACCAGCACTCTAGTTTCAAGATGGATTTGTTGGCTACAAGGTAGAGTTATATGGGAAAAGAAAGAGTGCTTAACATGTCAATAACCGACCTAACTGCATCCTTTCAGAGTTTAAGCCCTCTTTTCTCCCTAGGTCTCCTATTAAATTTAGTTACAGTCTTGTAGTGAGCCTGGTTGCAAACATATAGTACATACAAAAGTCCCTTTCATTCCGGGGGCATCCCAGGAAAGATCTATGCTTGTCCCAAACAAAGTTTCTGTTGTCCAGGGACAAGGGGGTTGATAGAAATGATCCTAGAAAATGTGGCTGTGACCTTTTTTTCTACATGATAATCCTGCCCAGTTGCTCTGTGGGGAATCCTGTGGCAGGACAAATGCACAGATATAAACTTGATGCAAATGTGTGTTTGACAGTTGAGTGTAGGCAATTTAAATTTTGCTTCCACTACTACTTTCTACAGCGTCTTAGAATTTTTATTTTAGTGTTTAACAAGCTATACACCAAGCAAATCTTCATCCAACTGAACCAGCAGATCAGAAAGACTTTGTAATGTCAACATGAAAGTTCTGTGTATCTATCATCGACACATGTTTGTCATTGCACAGTAGATAAATTCACTGTCCTGGCAGCATAATTATATTTTCACATTCATGGTGGCAGTCTGCGTGCTGTGCAGTTATTTGCATGTGTCTGCGTGCATGCAGCTACGTATTTATGTATGTCTTTTGCCTCACTGCACACTCCACTCTTACCAGCAGATGCTTCCAAAGCCCCATGCCCTCTCACGCCTGATGAACCAGAGACAAGTGCCAGAGGGTAAACATGTCCACTGTCACATGTTTCTTTGCTGAATGGCTGCATTTAGCATGCGCCACATGCCATAGTCAATGGTAGCATACACATCTGTGTACTCACACATGCAGACACATCACTAATGAGCTTAATCCTGAAATACACACCAGTCCATGGGAGCCCAGAGCTGTGTTAAGTCGTTATGTTAAGTATCGCATGCAATGCGCACTAACATGGTTGTAAGCAGAATACTGCATTATTCAGACTGGTTGGATGGGGTAATTAAGAGCCTTGTAGTCACTTCATAATTCATCTGCGTTAAAGGCCCAGCAGTTTTGCGGGGATAAACAGAGCTGGCACATGATGTGATGTAAGATGAGACAACATGGCACTTGTGCATAGAATTGCTGTCTTTTCTTATTTAGCCTGCGGCTAGTTGGGGTTGAGGTGGAATAGTGATAAATAAAAAGCCATCTTTCTTCATATATTCTGCCAACGTAGCCTCCGCCTCTAATGCTAACACCACTTAGTGGTTCTGATAAAAATGCAAAATGCACACGAAACTCAGCAAGATCGACCCTGAATCCTCTTTATACATTTTACAAAAATCCTCTGATGCTATGTTAAGATTAATTTGCATTAAGTTAAAATTTAATTGAAATGTTTTTTTTATTATTGTTATATGTTGTTTAACCACACACTATGTTACAAACAATACTGTCTGTTGCTTAATATGAATTTAGTAATTTTGACAGCAGCAGAACTTAATTATCACATCCCAGGGCTGTCCGTAGTGGACCCACCATAAGGTTCTGTTTGGTCCACCAGCTGTCTCTTGGAATTCATTTTAGATAATTAGACCAGTGGGCACAGTGATACTTTGGGGAAGTCAGTCATTTAAGGGAGCTTAGGATCCTACCACCTTTTTGTGTCCCAATCGGTTCTTGCTTTTAGCCCGTGACCTGCCATAAAGTTAAAATTTCGCCCCTTCGAGAAAAAAAAAGTGTGGGTAGCTCTGTTGTATATGCTTTGCTTATTGTCAATGTTCAGTCATGACTTAAGTTGATAGTATAATAGTTCGTATAATAGTAATAATAGTGAATGTTTTTATATATCACATGACAAGTTCACATAGATGTGTTTATGTACACTAAAAATGTGTAAAATTATATTAATTATGTGGCTAAAAATATGAATGTGTGTATGATTGAGTGACTAGTCCAACAGTTTTAACAGATACCAACATATGATAGCTGGGCATTAGACAGAGTATTGATCATGCATGTTTAATACGCTTCCCAGTGCAGCTGAAGGAAAACCTTACAGGCCCACAGCTAATTAGTCACCTGTCGATAACTGACACTAAGATGTATTCCAGGGGATAAGCAGCTACAGCTCAAGGCTGCTAAAAGAAGAGAAAAATCCTGGAGGACAGAGAAGGCACGTGTGCATGTAAACACATCAGAAGAGTACTTTGCTCTGATATATCCCTGTAATACTTGTGGATTTTTCAGGGCAAATGTTACAGGCTGAACAAGAGATTGCTTTAAATCTGTTGGTTTCCAAGGATTATCTTTCCATTGTTTACATGGACGCTAGATCATGAGAATGATGTATTGTGTAGGGATGAACGATAAATTGTTTCACACTGTATATCACATTTGTTGGTTTTGCAAATAGGCTTAGTAATTGAGTATTCCTATGTTCACGAAACACATTGCTTTCTCTGTGAGGAAAACATGTGGATATTAATTATAGAGAGAGGTCATTTTATTTTGTTTTATTTTATTTTTGAATTATTTGTCACAGACAGGCACCCCTGACATGTGAAAAAAACAGTCAAAAGTGTTAGAATCAGCCTCACTGATTTAGTTGGTTATTTATTAACAGCAGTAACAATCCAGAAAATTAAGATATGTATGACCTTTTCTAGCATAATAAGACTGTCTGTGTGTGTGTATGCGTGTGTTCGTGTTCTTCTAACTCCTGCATCTGGCACATCTCAGAAATCAGCTATCAGAAACATTGCTATCAGAAAGTGATCCTAGAGCTCTTTAAAAGGTCAGGACAGCTCTGCTTTTTTCAGCTATGACATCTGATTGGCAAAGGTAAAAGTGTGAGTATGGTAGGGATGAGCCAACGCTTCCACTACATGCTTCAAAAAAGTAATCTGAATGGAAGAGGTGAAGGGTTGCTTCCCCCAGGCAGCCACCCACTTTGAGTCCATCTCTGTGCCATGTAACATTTGCAGTGTGGCCTCCTTTTATGCTTTAATTGAATATCGGTACTGTTTTACATTTTTTACCTTGGACAGCAGCTTGTTAGGACTATAATCTGTAAAACGTCTAAGGCAGTTGAATTTTTTGTTATGTTTATGCAGATTTGATATATATGAATATGGCATCATGAGATTTTCCTGTTATTGGCTGCTTTTACTGATATTCTGGTGAAAGCTGCATTGTGATCGCACAGCAAGGCACTTGTGTTGGGTCATCAGCGCTATACAATCAAATTGCCAATCCCTCCTCCCCGAGGCCGTGGCCCACCTCTACTGCCTGCAGTCTTGTGTGCAGCGTGCTCTGGTGGCTAAAGGCGCTCGTTAAAGTCCATAACTTATCTCACGTTTGAAGCTAATGGGAAGAATACTGGCTGCAGTGAAAAATAAATTACATTTTTCCCCCCTCTCTCTTCCTGCCCTCCTAACCTGCAGCGTAATATAGCAGCGGTGAGAGTATGCATTACAGATCTTAAGCATTAGAATTTATCTGTGCTGCACGACGCTGACTGATGCATTTGGAAATAATGTACTGGAGCTGGGCATTACAGGAACCTCTGTAACTAATGGACAGCTCTCGCCTGTGGCTGGCGATGTATATCATTCAGCTGGACTACCTCATCTACTCCAACAGTTCTTAGCAGGGCTTCCTAGCCGGACCAGCCACTCAGAGTATGCATTAAAGACTCCTGCAATAAAAGCCCCTCCCTTCCTACTCTGTCTGTCTCCCGCACTCGCAACCCATTTATTTTGTCAGTAAATCCTTCAATCAAATACTCACTCACATACACTTAAAAGAATATGCAAACTTAAAACAGGGTTGGAGTTGAATTTAATGTTTCTGGTAATGCTTTTCACATTAACCATCAATCAAATGTTGCCTTGTAATCGAAAAGGGTTGCTTGTTCTACCAAACCCCCTTAATATTGAAATGAACTTCGCAGCGCTATGCAGCTCTCAGCCTCGTTTAGCTCATTGTTTTAGTTTTGCAGCTTACTCATTTACTTTACTCTGTTCTCACAGCTCACACCAGCCTATATTAAACCATAAAACACTGGAACATACTGGAACAGGCCAAAGTAAATGAGAAATACTTGGGAAAAGTTAAGCTTTTTCTTTTCCGGAATGGTGGTAGACCAATCAGGTGGTTGTCCAGAAACGCCATTGTGATACTGATGTTTGTGTGTGTCTGCTGTATGTAAGAAAGCAGTTTGTAAGTCGCATGACATATTTGATAGTAATCTGCATTTGGTTTTATTTATCAAGACCAAAACCATGATTTTCCATTCTCCAATCTTATTTTATTTTTCTTCAACTTTGTCTACATGTTCACTTCTTCACTTTTTGTAAAAGTAAATAACGCGTTTGAAGTTAATTATTATTTGACCACATGTGGAGAAGAATTTGAAAATGTAAATTACAGTTGTCATAAAACCAGTCATCTGTTGATTTTTATGAATCAAGACTCGATAGTCTTACAGTTGTGTGGCCATCAGTGCTGACAAACTTTTTTTTAAATTGAAAATTCAGTTTGTTTAATTGAAAATGTAATCTGGTCATGAAAATAAAAAATAGAAACCCCAATTCAATGGCACCATGTGTCTTTGTTGCAGTTAAACTAGATGCTTTTTACTTAAGAAAAAAATCAAAAGCATTATAAATCTTTTCCAATCAACTGTATTCAAATGTAGTATTGTCTGACTCAGTATCGGTCCTGATAGTTACCTTAATAGTTCCAAATGTGCTCAAACAATACATATTACAGAACAGAACCAAGCTCAATTACATAGGAGTAGAAATATTCTGTTTTTTGTCTTTCTGCTTTTCTCAGTCTCTTTCCACATGCCTCACTGGTGCACATTTTTATTTAATGGTGTTTATGTTTTAATAGCTGCACCAGACAGTAGCTGCCTGTCTCCAAAGTAATGTAAAGAACAAGGGATAGGCCAGATGAATTCCATCCACACAGAGGTCAGAGAGACAGAAAATGAATAGCAATGTGGATCCCCCAGCAGGCAGCGGGAGAAACAGACTAATAAGAGCATAACAGAGAAGGAGAAGGGGGCCCTTGGGAACCAGCATAAAGGTTTTCAGTACATTTTTAAAAGAAAGTGGTCTGAAAATATAATGATGCCTGCTTTGAAATGCATCAGTAATCAGGAAAGAATTTGTTCTCGGATATGAAGTAGGATTGAAATTCCCCAGATGTGCTGAAGAATGGGTTTGTAGGTGGAGGGCTGGGTTAGTAAGGGTGAGGGTAGAATATGGAATAAAAAATGTGTGTGTGTGCAAGATGGAGGCCTTTTCTTGCTCTTTTCTGTTTCTTATTGCAGGTACAAGGGCAGAGAGAGAAGCTCTTGTTATTTTGGTTTCATTACCTCTTACAGAAATTTTGAGGTTTGTTACTATTTCTCAATACTAAGTTAACTTTAACAAAACTCATCATGCAGAGAAACTCTCTGCCAGGCCAAATCCAACTCATAATTACAGTTCAGGACACGTCCCAAAATGAAATGAGTCAACTAACACAGCAGGTACCATCCTCTGCTTTTGACTGTTTGTCTTTGTTAGGTTTACACTCTGTCCTAGAAAACATGTACAATTGTTTTAGTCAGTAAAGCTTTGTATTGTATGGATTTGTACTTGATATTGCAAAATGTATTACTTAGATGACTGTGAATATATACTGTCATCTATACATATTCTAGAGGTGGGTAAAAATGTCCATTCTTCAGTGCATCGCATTATACTTTTTCCCAATTCAATATCGATTCAGAAAGTCCTCTGAATCGATTCAGGCAAGCAGCGACCCCCGACCACCCGCTGTCCCTCGCCGGACGCCACTCGGTCCCCACCTCCAGCAGCTGGAAGTGCCTCGCCCGCGACCTCGCTCGAGGGTTGGAGGGTGATGCGCCGCGTAAACAGTGTCGCAGCTGCGGAGGCGGGTAGCCGATGTCTGATGCACTGCTCTTTCGGAGACTGTGAACCCCCAGCACAGCCGGTCTCACCCTGGTCAATGTTACCCCCTTGTTTTACCCCCTTGACATAACCACGGTTATGTCTTTGTTTATGTTAGACAAAAATGTGCCAGAAACATTGGCACTTTCTCAGCTTAACTATGGTTGCACTATTTCATAACTACTCACATCATGTGCCTTTGTTTACATTTGAATTCGAACTAGACATCCTAGAGGGAAGAGTTATAATTTAAGATTACTTTTGTGAATTCCAAAATTATCACGTACTCTAATGCATTATTTTTTTAATACTACTTATTACTGAATCGATATTGACGCATTTAAAAGAATATTGAATCGATATTGAATAGAATCGCAACCTAAAGAATCTAAATTGAATCGAATCGGGAGGTTCTTAACAATACCAAGCCCTAACATATTTACTTGCGTAGCACTTAATGAGTACAGTAGAAAGAAAATCTTCCATGTTGACTGACCAAACAAATCTCTGAGAGTAAGGCAATTATACTTTAAATATCATCTAAGAAGAATAGTGCTTTGTTTTGTTTTTGTCCTCTGTTTTTAATCAAAGCTTTATAGAAAACCTAATCACATAAAACGTTAATAAAGTGTGCATTTCTTTATTACTAATCAGGACAATTTTGCTGTTGTGCTGAGTTCACAGTTTTATGCTGTCAAGTCCGTGTATGGATGAAATCTCAGTTGTTAAAGTGTAATATAATTATGTCACCCCATAATTGGAAAATGCATGGTTTTGTGTAATGAAAGGAGAGAGTAAGAGCCATGTGGTGGCCAAGTGCAGTCTTAAGCAAATTTTCTGCCCCTCTGGATGTAAGAAAATCAGAAGTCAGCAATCCTGCTGCCTAATCTGTTGGTGTACGGCACTTTGTGCGAGCAGTACCAGTGTTATTAAACTAAAGATCTGGCCAGTAATGACTGTCATGGAAAATATTACCTCAACCACTAGTCCTCATAAAAACAATCAATTTTTTTTCCTTCAATTATTTATACCTTTATAAGTACTTTTTTGACTGCTTGGAAAACACACAAAAAGTGTTTATGCACGTCTACATAATGATCAGAGCTAAGGTGAGTTTTTTCTTCGTAGAAGAGTGTCCATAACACTTCTGTATGGGGAAAGTTGTTAATACTGTTAGACAGGTTGTGCTATAATAATAATTGTCTGCATAGGTGCAGTTTTGTGGAGTCATTTGCAAGGTGACTTCAAGTATTGGGTTTGAAGTTTCTTGTTATTGACTGAATCAAGGCATAATCTTTTAAGAAGGAATCAGCCCTAGTTATTTGTACTATAAAGCCTTTACACTGGACCGTCCTGTGCCTGAACTAGGGTTGTCAGGATGGTTAGTCTGGAATGGATAGAGGAGGCCAGAGGGACGGCGATCTGATTTTTACCTACCGGTATACAGCCACTGTGAACTCCAGCAGCCTCTGGACACAGTGATGTCAGGGCAGGTCAGACTCCCTGTAAAACAGGCCGCGCTCAGGTAGTTGTGAACCAGTGCTGCCACTCTGTAATGGCTCTGTGTGAAAAGGATTTGTTGGAAACTCAAACTGGAGGCCAACAGACAGATAGCTATTACCTAACAGCCTGCCATTAAAAGGTTGACTGTGCCAGTGCCGGAATAGAAATGCTCCATAGCCGGCCCAATTTCATATAATTGACATTGGCTGATTGTTTACTGAAGTGCACATTTCCAGTGTACGTTCATCATGGCTCCACTAGATGTTTTATTTTATTATTTCCTTTATGTCATTTTACCGTGGGTCTATCATTTATAATTTACCAAACTACCTCATCCCATCTGCACTGGCTTGCCTTCAACTGGGCTCATCAGCCCTCCAAAAAGTGCCTTTTCCTTTTGGGAATGGTTACCAATAATACATTTCAATTTCCAAGCAGTGAATTATCCCAATTGTATATTGAGAATTTCTGTCTCCCTGTATTTATTTTTGCTGCACATGTGTTACAGTCCCAGTTCCCTGATGGATGTCCCCACACCCTGGGCCTCTGCTTTGATGTGGATTATCACTGAGCCTCATCATTGCCCCCAGTCACCCTGTCAGCACCTTTTGATGTTTCCTGTGTGCACTTCCAGATAGAATTTCTAATAAGGAGTCATTATCATTTTGATTTCTTGCTGAATGAGAGGAGTGACCTCTGGCATTTAGCCTACATTATTTGGTTAGAAGAGGAACTAATTGAGGTGGCGATGATAGTTGAAAGGTTTGGTGAAATTGCAGACGGGTTAACGTGAGTCTGTCTTAAAGGAGACATATTGAGCAGGTTCATAATTTTATTTTTCACCACCACTAGAATAGATTTACATGCTTTAGTGCTCAAAAATGCTTTCTCATACTGTCCAGTACAGGAGCAGTTTTGTTCTAGCTCCTGTCTCTGTAAGGCCCCTTCCTGAATACTTAGCCGGCTCTTTTTAGTTGGCTCACGGTTCACAACTTCTTCCATGAATATATGCATTAATTATAAAACATGTCTGACATGGCGATGTTTTGTGATGTCAAAAGGTCACAGGCGCTTCAGGAGCAGTGTTTCCTATGTGAGAGAGGAGCTACTGTCAGTTCAGGCTTTTGGCTTTTTAAATTTGTGGACCGTTTACATGCACAATAAGTTGAAGAAAGTAAAAAAACAAAAAGGCATTATAGGTCTCCTTTAAGTGAGAAGTGACGCCCACTAACTCGACTCCATATACTTCTTGGTAGTTTTGTAGCTGCTTTTGGCGCATTGTTTTAGTCTTACAACCCATGTATTGACTGCATTATTTTTTTATTCTTATAATATTGGGTGTAAGGCCTTCTCAATGATGATAGTGATTACATTTATTTTCAAATATGTTGGAAAAGTAATTTGTCAGTTATTGGTAGAATTCAACTGAGATTCAAAGCAATTGCTACTGTTGAAGCCTGTCTTGGTTAAAATTAGATCTTCAATATATATAAGTATGCCTCATAAATGCACACAGGAGAGAGAGACGGTTAATTTGATGTTTGCTTCCCACAATACCACCATATACGCTCTTCTAAATTAGCAATGTATTATATTTGTTCAATCAGTTGAGATTTAATTAAAGAGTACTGTATTCATCAGGACCTTTCAGAATGGTGCGTATAGTCTTGCAAAAGTTGTCTGTATCAAGCAAATTCTTTTTTATCAGAAGTTGAGTTAATTTGTTTTATTAGTAAGAGACGGGAAAGGTTCTGCCTAAACCCAACTGTGTATCTTCAATTGGAGGTCGCATTACGCCTGTGATGAATTATGGTATCACAAAACAGCCCTTTGGGCTTGCCTCTCCAGTGTCAGTCCAGCGAGCACCTGCACTACTTCAAGATGCTTTTAAAGGCCTTATTTGGAGGATGTATTGTAACTTAGTTCAAAAAGCGTATTCTCACATGCAATGGAGCGATCTTTCAGGACCCACCAATGACAAGGACTCTCTGCAAGCTTCTTTCTTCATTGTAGGTCTGGAAAATCATCTGTGATTACCATGCTAATGATTGGCACTGAATCCTGTGAAGATCAAGACAATTGAAGTACTTTCTGGGTGCCTGGAGATAACAAATAACCTTTAACAGATGAAATGTTCGGCTTCTATTGAGTAAACTCCTAATTTTCAGAGCAATTTGTGGAAAATACTGGCGGTAATCTTTTCTTTTATGTTTTGGAGTCACACATCTGCCTCCAGACCATTGTAGTTAATTATACTGAGGGCCGTGTATTCTCATCCTTTTCCCTTTTTTTTAAGTGTATTCCTAGCAGATCTGCATATTTTCTCCCCAGCGCTACTTGATGTTGTTGCCTGCTGCTTCAGTTCTGAGTGGTTCATTTAGGAGGCCTGGTGCTGCTGCTTTGTCACAGTGGAGAGAGATCAAAGAGGCTACTTAATGCTGAGGTTTAGGAAGAGTAGAACACATAGTTCAAGCAGTGTGCTGGGCCCGCTGTGGCTGGTATCAGGTCAGAAATAATGAACGGAGTATAATAGCCCCTTTAGAAACACAAAACTCCTCAAATTTGGACATTACACAGTGGAAGCAGGGCTTTAGCGAGCTATCCTTAGGGAAAGCTGGAGATGAAGAGAAACACAGGTATACATGCGGCCAGGTCACAGTGCTGCACGAGTCAACAATGAACAAATAAAAAGTGTAGGTGGGAGGCCTTGGCAGAGGGGAGACACAGAGACTGGCTTCATAGGGGAAAACTGTGCTGTGTGTTCAAAGAGCCTGTTTGAAGATACTGGGAGGGCTGCCCCTTAGCCGAAGACTTCTGCCCCACAGTTCACAGTGAAGGGATCGTAGGAACACACTCGCACCTAGCACTGGCAAAGGTGTGTTAGTAAATGTTTCATTCAGGACTGTGTCTTTTCTTCTTTTCAGCATCCCTCTTTTTTATTTCTCCTTCTGCTGTCTTGCATTGCTTCGCTATTTTTTTTAAAATGCATCATTCAAACACGCACATTAGTAGGCCAGACACCAGCAGCTTGTGACCCACTGTGCTACAAACGGAGCCTCAGCAGTTGTTAGAGAAGCCCAACCATTCTCAGACGATACCCTACAGCGTGCACGCCAGCTCATCTCTCTCCATGCACTGCCCCAGGCCACAGGCTCCAGACAACCCCCGCCTTGTTACACTACCCTCATCTACCTCACTTTTTTCAATCTGTTTGTATTTCTTTCTGTCTCTTTGTATAGCCACATACACATTCAAGATGTATCCACTTGTGTAGACAAGTCGTCTCTTAGCATAAATATCTCTTTCAACAGATACTGATACACTAAACTAGATTAAAAGGACTTGATTAACCAATGGAACAGCACACTGTATAGACATATCAGCTAACAATGAATGTAAACACCATATAGGACATTTCTTACCATCGTACAATAATACAGAATGACAGAAACTTCATGTACAATGTATTTTTTCATTGCAGAAAACACTTATTTTTCAGTGTCTTGCAGTTACTTCCTGCTATCCACAAATGTATGGGTTAAAAGTATTTAAAGAAATATTGTTTATTTATTTGTCAGCCTCCTGTCTACAGTTTCAATGTCATGACATCTTCGAAGTTTTCACGGCTACACAGCAGTGCAGTCATAATGTCAGGGAAAAAGTTGTGGAAGTTTTCAAGATTTAAACTAAATATATATGGGCAACTCAACTGCCTGTACTTTTACTGAAAATAAACTCACTTTTGACTGAATAATATTGGTGCAAGTTTGAAGGTTGTTGTGCAAACTGCTATTTGCTCCCGTGTTCTTTAAGATACAGAGTTCATATTAATACCACACTTTTGACAAAGGAAAAGCGTACTGTAACTATGACCTCTACAACCTATGATAATCATTAAGTCCAGTTTACAAATCTTTTCAAACTGTCATGCTATTTCTAAAAAACATCTTAACTTAAGACCACCTTAGTCTTATTCTTATTCCCTAGTGGAACAGTTTAGTTTAATAGCTTAGTGGAGGCTTGTTCGTAACTGAACAAGCCTCCTACCTACTCATTCCATTCAAGAGCAAAGAAGCTTGAACCACGAACTACATCTTTTAAGTTGAGCTGTTTTCTTTTACTTTAAATTTATCTTCAATTTTAAATGGCCATTGAATCTTTCTGTGAAAAGTTTGTTTGAAGTCATGCATTTCAATAGACAGGCACCATTTCAGAGATTTGGATTTCTTGAATGGAATTGTTGAATATGCCACATTGGCAATGTGTTGCTTCGGTCATGTGTGCATCGATTTTTGTAATTTATCAGAACATTTTCTGCTTTTGCCTATCTCTAAAACAGAAATGTTTACCTATAGACAGAAGTGACATCAACTAGGTAGGAAGCACGATTTAGATTTTTGTTCAGCTGATACATCTACCAAAAGTGATAATTAGCTGCTTCTCATGGCTGATACTGACAGGATAACTGATAATTTCACATTTTAGTATTTTTTAAAAAAGGTTCATAACCTGTAGTTCCTGTAACCTGAGAGTCAGACATGAAAAGATGCATTTAACAAAGATGGATGACTTGATATTCAATTGCTATGTTAAGATTTGTGATGTTAAAACTCATAGACATTTTCCCTGCTCTCTTCTCCTTTTTTTCTTTTTTCTCCCCGATGTTTATTGGTGGATCACAAACCAGCTTTCAAGGTGGAAAGAGCCACCTATTGTATTGGAGTTTGTAAATGCTTATCTTTTTAAGACTAAAGTTTAGATTAAATATTATTTATCTGTTGTATTTAGCTGCTGCAATTGGCTAACATAACAAGGAGATGCCTAGCTTTTACACAAAGTTTATTTTGTAAATGTACATCCAAAACTGTCATCTGCAAATTCTTTATGTGGATCTTCTATTTAACTATTCTTTTGTGTGTTTGGTTATACTCTGTGCTGACTGAAAACTTCCAGATTTCTAAAGAAATACATATATGATTTTCACAGAGCCTTAGTGTCACCTGGGTTTCATGTCATTCAGACAGACCAAGGAGATATGCAACACTTTGTGTTTTGAGCAAAATGGACTGGAAGTTATTTAATAACTTGAGTATTGTTTGGAATATCAAAATTCTTGTAATAACTTTTTGTCAGGCAAGTCCGTAGATGCTGTGTGCAAAGTTGCAAATCGGTGAAAGTGCCTGGTAGGAGTTCGAAAAAGTAGGTTTACGACATGGGAAAAACGGTTGCCGGAAATGGGCGCGGCCTATATCACACATTTTAGCACAATTCAGTGAACAAGTGGATATAGGGTTTTTGAATGTGCGACAAAACACATGGGGGTTATTAGGCAAAACTCACTCTCCTTGATTATAGCGCCACCTAGTGGTGGAAATTAAGGACAACAAGAGATTATGACATTTTTCGGCAGGCGTGACGTACTGTATATTCCAAGTTTGGTGAGTTTTGGGGTATGTTCAGGCAGTGAAAACTGCGATCATTTGAGACGAAAAAGTCATAATTAAAAAAACAATAGGGACCTCGCAGGTCAAGACCTGCTTGGGCCCTTTACAATAAAGACCTGAAAGCTAACCTCTACACCAGTTTGAGCACTTTGGTGCTTTCATGAATTAGTCTGTTTTATGCACAGTTTCTTGTACTGTTAACATGATCACTTCTTTGACAATTTGATTTCTCGGTCACACAGTTGTGCCCAACATGTTGTATTTGGGCCAGAGATGCAAATTAACTCTGCACAGTGCTGAGGGTTTTTGAAAAGCTGCTTTTTCAAATGACTTTCTAATGATGGTACATGTTGGACTCAATATGGGAACCAACACCAAGCAGAATAACTGACTGTCCCAGTGTAACAACCCCCAGCCCTTAGGCTTCACAGAAGACCCTCTATCTCGTGACATCTCCACACAACTGGCAGTCAGCCTAAAGACCATGGCATTCAATTATCTCTAATGAATTGTAATATTGTGCAATTTAAATCAGCTTCTAATTCTGCATAATTACAGTATAATTTCTGGATGAGTCTGATTGCAATTACATATGCAACTGGAAGAAGGGCAAAAGTTCAACCAAAGAGGAATGCTGGTCTGCAAGTAAAGCAGCTTTCTTTGCCTTATTTTGTGTTAATATGGAAATTGTGCAAAAAACAATGTGCGGAATTGATGAGACAACTTTTTATTCTCTGCTTATTAAATTTGCAAGGTCAGGCACAATGAACAAGACTGTTATAGCTGCTGAGATAGTACATTGCCCAATTAGATGAGGTTCTTCCAGAGATAAGCTGCTCTCTCAGTGTACCATAGCAATGTGACCTTGAAATCATTGTAAAGATTAGTTAGAGCTGTCCAGACTTCCAGTGTTGGCTTTTGCTTATGCAGGATTTCATTGTAGGCCTGCAGTCTGAGTAGCATCCTGTCTGCTTGGTAAGAGTTGGGCAACTACACGAACGCGTCCCGATTACAGAAACATCCCTGTCATGTCTTTGTTTATTTAGGAGTTAATGAAACCGAATGCTAACTGTGAAGGATTCTGTCTTTGCCTGTGCCTATCTATCCTTCCTCCCACATTCTTCACAGTTTGGCTGTCTTCTTGCCATCCCCTTCTTACTCACTACAGTGGTAATGCATTGGAAAGGAGAACCAAAGTCACACTACATTAGTTTGGTGGTGGCTGTTGCTGCAGAGAGCCATTACTCTTCCTTGACAGTATCAAAGAGAGCAGCACTGCTAGGCTGTGCCTAGCCTCCCGCTCTCTCTCACCATGCGCCACTCGCAGGAAATTGCCTCATACTTCAGCAGGCAGGAGGTGAAACGGCAGCGACACCCATGCATGTGTCACTTTCTTGGGTGGGAGTGGGCTTTGGTGTCACACACAAATGTTGCCTGGGGAGCAGTAGGAGAGCACTGCCCAGGGCAGGAAAGGCTTGGCAGTGGCACAGAAGTTGAACTCTGGAACTCTGTGGAGGCTGTGTAGACAGGACCGGACTGAAGGCAGCACTGCTATGGAGCCACAGATGTTGTCATGTGGGGTTTAGTGACTGATCTTTGCATAGGCTAATATTTTTAATGATTGTACTTGGGATATTCAGTATAGTATAGCCATTTACACCAATCTTTTTAGACAGTATGCAGCTGCCAATTTAGAATTTGATGATTTTGAAAAAAAATATCTAAATTCTTTAGGATTTCAAGGCTTATGGTATAGCTAACATAAAATGGAGGTGGGTATAGACTGTAATAATATAAAAAGGTATCTGAACTGAAAATTAAAAAAGGGTACGAAATACTGTAAGTGAAAAGAAAGTGAGGGATGGAAAAGAGAGTGTATTGCTTTGGCTGGCTTTCTGAGAAATCGGTGAGTGCAACAGTGAGATGAAACATGAAGGAGGGAGCACTGTGGTCCATATGACATGAAATCCCATGTTATAGAATGTGAGGTGTTGATGGACTTCATTGTGAACATACATGAGTTGTTTTTTAAGAGATACTCATAATACATATATAATACTTGTCAACACATCTGTTTCTTTGTTCCAGTCTGTAAGAGAGAACAAGCTAACAGCATTTTTTGATCATCTTACCTTAATGGCATTTTCAGAGTTGGTGAAGGGGATGTTATGAATTCAACAGAAGCACAGTCAGCACTTTCAGAAGGATGGTAATGGATAATTAGACTCGTGTCCATATGGTAATGCTGTTTCTGAGTATCTTATGGGTAATATTAGACATTTTATCACAAGCGACACACTTCAGTGTGTGGTAGAGTAGGGGACCATTTATAGTTTGCAGATAAAATGCATGTACCTTACTTACAGAGATAGGAGGTGAACCTTTTTCAGGGTTGGGTGGGGGGTAAAAATGTGTTGATGCCATTCCATCTTCTCTCCCATCTTGCCATACCGCACCCATCATTCTGTGCAGATGTCTCGAGAGGACAAATGTTTATTGCTATTATAAAGCCGCCTTTGTTGTGATCGCATGTGCTCTCTGTCCCCTTCTCCTTGTTTCTGCTCTCCTTTCATTTTGTGCTGGGCTGGGGGGGATTGGTGCAGCCCGCCGCCTCTGCGGCTCTGTGATTAGAAAGGGAGGGAGGGAGAGTGCTTCTCAGCAGGACTCTCTGTTTTATATTCATCAAAAGAGCTGCCTTTGATTTGCTCCCTCTTTGACGTGTGACAGCATGGACTGCAGCACCACACTGCTGCTAAGGAAATCGTGCACTTACCACCCTCTCTTCCACCCCACCCCCCCTTCTCTCCTTCCTGCCATCCCCTAGCCATGCTCCCGCCCCCTCCCCTGAACCTGGCGATTACAGCTCGCCAATGTCCCCCCCACCACCTCCACCCCCTGTAGTCTAACCCTCAGGCCAATGCACCAGCTTATTAATTTCTCCATTATTATTGATATTGCCGCTCGCTTCAAATCATCAGACTTTTGCCAAGGTCATCCTTGCTGAGAGTGTGCCCCGCCTCTTTCTTGCACCTCCCATCTTGAGAAACCGACAGATAACAGGCTGAAAAAATGGAAAGCTCACAGGCAGACAGACTGGCTGACTGTTACAAAGTAACAAAGAAAATAAAGACAGATGCAATGCAGCTGAACTAAAAACCGGAATAAGGCAGGAGGATGATGATGATGTTGAAAACAATGATGATGAGACACTCATTAAGTCATTCCATTATTAGGACTCTGTTTTCTGATTTTTTTGTAGATGCTTGTTAATTTGTCCATATATTAATAATTTTCTGCTCCTAATTGCTGTTTGAATTTTGCCTTTTACTGATAATGTGTTTTTGTGTGTAAATTGTTAGTTTGGGCGTATGTGAGCATGACTATGCCTCAACACTAGTTACATATAGTATATATAGTCCATCAAAACTAACCTTGAATGTATCGTTCAGCTACAATATGTTTCAGTGTCTTATCCACTGTGATTACTAGGATAGTTTAGTGTGTGACCTTCAACTCTGACACTGTTAGAAGAAATGTGTGGTTTCCCCAGCGTGGACACAGGAGCCCATCCTATAACCACCTTCAACTATCACATCAGTCAATTCTGCCTAGTCTGTGATAACTCACACTGCAATCACATACACATTCATATGTACACCTTCACCTCACTGTTCAAACACTGTCCCATTTTCACTGTGCGGTGCAGACCCACACACACTCCGACACACATCCATAGCTATGTTTGAACAGGACTGCTCTGCACCACAGGGACAGAGCTGGTTATTAACAGCATACATTATTTAAGAAATTTCCAGCTCTGCAAACACTGGTAGGAAGAGACAAGATGCAGGATAGAGAGAAAGTGTGTGTGTGTGTGTGTGTGTGTGTGTGTGTGTGTGTGTGTGTGTGTGTGTGTGTGTGTGTGTGTGTGTGTGTTCACATGTGTTTGATCCATGAGGGACAAACTAAGGCCATTTGCTGCCTGATTCTTTATCCCTGCATTGGAGCAGCTAACAAGGTTACACGTGCCCAAGGTTGGCTTCCTGAGAAGAGAACATGTGCAATATTTCCCCCCACTCACATTTATTTGGGAAGCTATAGACACACATCTACACATACAATACACCTGACATTTAAGTTGTACACAGCAGAAGTTGCACAGTGGTGGTTCATACTGTATTTTCAGATTCAGATCCGGCTTTGGAATACATAGCCACAATGCTATTGTACATCCTTATGAACTGGACATTAGTGTCGAGCCAAATGCTTTTGAAATTCATATTTTAATGTTTCTGTGTTTTGTTTTGTTTTTAGCTTGTTTGTGCTTCTCTGTGGTGTTTAATTTGACTCAAATGCCGTCCTGTGTGCACAGGGCTGTGCAAAATCAACAAACATTGCACCAGTCGCCCACTTTTCAAGTTGACTTTTTATATTCATAATTACATTTTTAAAGAGGCATACAAGTAAATAATGAGAGCAATTTCAAGGAAAGTATAGATTGCTTTGAATATTCGCAAAAAAATTCCCACTGAAGCCTTGACGCCCAAAAGTTTTCTTTTCCCCTAAAAGGCATACATACTCAACACCACTTAAATGTTGTGATTTTTTTTTTTTTTTTTTGTACAGTATGTCGCATACAGGAACAGAAAATGGCCTTCTTTTCAATTATATAAAAATCCATGTCGTGGTGTCTCTGTCCTCCATTACAGGACGGGTAACAGTCCGGCTGTGCCCAAGCTGTGAAGCTGCGAGGTTTACATTACCTCATCGCTATGTGCCGCCTCTCTCACGCTTTGTCTTTACCTAAAGTGTCTCCTTTGACAAGAAGCCTTCAGTTCATCAGTGTTACTGTAGCTCTTGAAAGCTTTTTGCTTAGTTGACCAATACAGGAATGCCAACCGAAGTGAGAAGGCATCAAAGTAATAGCTAGTCACTGTGCATGAATAATAACGGGGCGTGGAGGTCACAGCACCTTTCGTCGTGTGTGTAGGCATCAGTTTGATTTTGCTGTCAGCAGCGATGGAGTTTGATTGGAGTTTGATGCTGTGCTCTCACTGTGCGATCGCTGTCCTCAGCAGATGACACCATACTGTTCAAGGTGAAAACTCTGTAGCCCTGTCTACATGCATGCATCTTATCACCGTCTCCCTAATGGTCCTTCACTTAGCTCTGAGGCATCTTCTCCAGCACTCAAGCCAACGTCACCCTCTGTCATTTCAAATGTTCACTTGCCCCAGTAAGCAGACACAGACATTCGGCTCTTTCTCCTCTGTGCCACTTGACAGAAAGAGACTGCAAAGGAGACAAGAGCAGATGAGAGGAAAAGAAATGAAGAGAAAGAGGGGTGTTAAAGTCTGCAACACTGCACTTTGTGTCAGAAATGGCACATCTAGACCCCCTGTAATCTCTGAAGCCTCTGGTGTGGTGTGTCAGTGTTAAGTTGATACCGAGCTTTGGGCCTCTGTCTGTGGACTTGCACATCTGCAGCTCCACTGTAGCACCTAAAACCCATAATCCTTCTCAAAAGGACAGCTAAGTGTGTATGCGCTAAAGATTCACTGTTCTTTTTTCTGGACAAAATATTCTCGCTTCTTTGCTCTCATGCACTTGTGTTGCCAGTCTGCTCCTTGGCCCCGCAGGACCCCCTAAAGCCTATGGGTGATTCCAGCATTTATTCTTTCCTTCGGAGTGACTCTTGCCAAGAAGGATGTAAAGAGCTCATTCACTTAACTTGGCAGACTGCCTGTTCCAGAGGCCTGATGTCATACTGACGACCTGTCAGTAATGTTGATTAGTAACCTGTACTTTTAGTCGACCTTTGTGTGCCCAGCAGACACGATAACAATGAATGGACCAGTGCCTCCTACTGTAGCTCTCACCCTGTTTTTAGTGGCAAAGATTTGGTTGGAGAAACATTCCCATTGTTATCTTATATCTCATTGATATGTAATCCATCTGCAATTGTGCCAAACTCCAAACAACCTATGCAAACCTCCCACAAGATGTCTGTGTTTTTAAGTGGGTTGACTTTTCGGCACTATCTGACACATCCACTTATCAGTATAACTACGGCAATGTAAATCATGTCGAGAGGGAGGCAGAGGGTGCATTTGTTTAGTTTCTTTTTTAAGGGCATACTGTATTCTGTTTTATTTATAGAGTTTTTGTCTTATAAAGTCAAGTTTGTTGTGCATTGCTATCATGTCATTGGTTTATCTTTACTGTGCCTCTCCATTGTCTGCTCTCCTGAAGTCAAGAGTATTTGATAGGGCTCTTGACACAGCTGAGCCTCAGCAACTTGCCTCCTTTGTTCTCACAGGAAAGGGTGCCAAATTCAATGGAAGGTAGTAAATAGGAAAATGCTTCAAAGTCAGTACTCCCTCCCCAATGAAGCCAACATATTTGTGCGCTTGGCACAAAGTAAGATTCTTTTGCTCCTAGATAGGATGGAAAAATAAACACTCAGTATTTGCATTGAAGATGGAGCATTATCACAAATACTGCACCAACCATAACAAACCTAATCTTATCAGTGACATCTACCCAAGGAGAATCTCTTAGTTTAGCACAACTGAACAAATCATGAGGGGGGTTAGAAAATACTCTTTTACATTCAGACACCTGTTCTCACATTAGAGTGGCTTTGGCAGGGCCAACTGCAAGCAATTATTTGCTAGTGGTCAGCATTTGGCCTATCTGTGTGGATTAACATTGAGAATGCTGACCTAGGAGCTGGTCAGCCGTGATGCCGTCACACCTGAGTGAGTGGACTAGGGCTGCAGATGTCCAGGGGGCCGGGGCATTAGGAGGGAAGGCTAAGCTCAGTTGGAAAAGCATTTGAGCTGATCCCTATATGCAACCACTGTTCCTGTCTGTGTCTTCCATTCCAATAACCTCCAACAGAGGTGAAGCTTTTGAAATGAGCCACTGCATAATGGAGATAAACTCAAGTCACGGGTCATAGCGAGTGATAAGAGTCTGTATTTAACTGGGCAGTTTTATACATCATCTCTCCACCTTGGAGCAGTGGATAGTTTGAAATAGGCCAAAGTGTGATTGCATGCGACAGAATGTGTTTGGCCATGTGTGACTGCAAGTTAATGTTTTTCGGTGAGTGTGTACATGATTATGTGTACATTTGTTATCAGTGTTTGTGTGAAAAAAGAGAGGGGGTGACTAGGCGTTGCCTGGGTGTGAATGTGAGTGGAGAGAATGAGTGTATGGGCGCGGGCCTGTGTGCGTCTGTTCTGGCAGTGAACGTGATTGTGTTTTGATTAGGTCTCAGTGGTGCGCCAAGTTCAGGCCTTGTTGAGATTCTTGCCGCTCTCACATCCCCATCGCTTTCCCAATTTGACAGCTGATGGGATCTCAGATGGAATGTGTGTGTTTGAATTGCCAGCAATATACATAACAACCTAATTTCTCTTCTCCATCCCTCACCCATTTTCCCTCCCTCTTGCTTTCATTCCACTCCTCTACCTCCTCTCTATTTAACTGCAGTCACTGCTCTGTCTCTTTTCTTCCTTCCTGCCTCTACATACACCTTTCAAACAATTCACAGGGTTCAGGAGCAGTGCCAACCTCTGCCTTTTGGGCTCTAGTTTTTCATCCTGATGGTTCCATGTTGTCTGTGTGCCACAAGTCCCTTTATCCAAATTAATTCAGGGATGGTGGGTTAGCCAGTGAGAAAAACCACTAGATCAACACTGTCTCATTACACAGGTACTTATTGTTATAAATAGCAACTCCAGCACAGACTGCTGATGTCTGTTTGTACATTGTACATACTCACTGTGTCTTGGAATTTTGTTATGAATCTCTCTACTGGATTTAGTTGCTATTGTGATAAATGCCTAGCTATCTTAAAGACTTTTGAAATCAAAGTAATGAGTTCCAACAAATTAGGTTTTCAAAGTAGGTTAATCATCTGAGAAAATATCATAATAGATATATACATTGTTTTTTCTACACAAGTTAAAATGAACATTTAGGAATGAAATTAAAGGTTCTTTTAGTTAAACATTTTAGTTTTTAGTTATCCACTGTTTTGTATTTTGCAGTGTCCTGCCAGTATGGTGTTTTTGACTGCAGGGATATGTGGACTACTACTACAGGAACATTGGAGAGATATATGTGGAGAGATATAACTATTGTACCAGCATGGGAAGACGTGTTCCATTGAGATCAGTGTAGGAATCAGTCATTTCTTTGCTGTAATGTGAAGCTGTCTCATGTGCTTATATGATCAGCTCTTCTGATTGGTCTTTATAAAGACCACTGATCAAACTATATCAAATGCTTAAAATAGGTAAAACAAACATAGGGGTTTCCTTTAATGCTCATATTTTATAATGTTATTGTTTTGGGGTTTTTTTTGTATATTTGAATTGTTACATACTATTTGTTTTACCTATTTTCTGTATTATAATTTTCCTTTTAATTTCTCTGTACTGTGGCATTTCTATTTTAGGTGCAATTGTAAGTGATGTAGGGCTGCATCTATCAAATATTTTTAGAATCGAGTGTTCTACTGATTATCCCATTAATTAATCGAGTAATCTAATAAAAAATCATTTTCCATTATTAACAACACTGCCAAATAAAGAATAACTGAAATTACAGGCCTGTTAAATAGACCAAACAAGCTTTTTTTCGTGAAAAAAACATACAGGTATTTATTCCAACTCCAACTCTAGCCACTTACTGTGTTTAAGTGTTACGTCACTTAAATGCAATGTAATGTTAACTTACTGTCGAAAATGTATAACATTTAAAACTATGAAATACAACTAAAGGCTATTTGGCCTTAGTTTTGTCTTCTTAAGACAAAGGAGAAAAATGATTCTATCTTCTGCAATAACCCTTCGGGGCATAAAGAATGAACAAAAATGTACGAATAGAAAATAACAAAAGAGGTATACAATTTATATTAAAAAAAAAAATGTATGTAAATAAAATCAATATGAATAAGAATTTCAGGTCATTTGGCCTTAGTAGCTGTAATCACAACAAAAATACTTCCAAAGGTACCTAGATGAGGTAGATAGGGCTCTGTGCACGCGTGAGAGAGAAAGAGAGAGACGAGAGCAACGAGATGGGTGTGTGTGTGTGTGTGTGTGGGAAGGAGTTATTTGGTGTAGGCTATTACTCACTCGCAATTTAACACAAATTAGTATCCACATCTTAACATGATATCTAGTCATACTGACATCAGGCTACAGCCTCTGCAAATACCATACGTTATAACTAGTGATGGTAGGTTAAATTAGCTAACATCAGTGTTTACATTACCTTGTGTCGGCAGTGCTTGGTGAGCTGGTGTTAACAATAAGATGCTTTGAGATGTTGAATCATTGTTGACGTGCTGTTGTGGTACACCAGTTCTACTTTGCAGTAGACACATTGCACTTTGTTATCTCCTCAGCAACCCACATGAATCTCCCAAACTTTGGACATTCTCTGTCTTTTATGGGCAGTTTCTTGGCTTTCCGCCATCGCGCCAACTCAATTCTGAACATAGTAGCGTGTGTCCGCAGTAACAGTCCGTGTGGAAAAATGAAACTCAAGTTATCGTATCAGATCTAAAGTGATGTATCATTGGCAACTGGATGTGTTTACCTTTCTTGAAGACATTTCATGTCTCATTGAAGAAGCTTCTTCAGCCCTAACTAACTGGAGGAGGGTTGCAGACTTTTAAAATCTGTGAGTGTCCTTAAGGAGAGTCGTTAAGGACACGTGGACTCTGAGTTTCCGAGTAGTTAGCAACACTTGTAGGTCATTGATCCAACCCGCTTCCATGTGGGTTGCTAAGGCTAGGTGAGCCCAGGTGTGAATGGTTGTTAGGTAGGTGGGTGATAAGTAATGTCGAAGGCCACCTACTCTGTTCAAAGATAGTTGTTCTGGTTTGACAACGAGGGATTTTTTTACTCCCCTTTGAAATTGTTATCCTAAAAGGAATGTTTCTCCCCATAAGATGTAAGTGGACAGCAGAGTCTTGACCTGAGGATTTGGCCCTTACATGGCATTTGTTTATGGAGAGGTTGTTTTGTCTCCCCAATGTACAAATCTGTGCAGTGCTGCATTGAACAGCATAAACAACATTACTCTGTTAATGCCTCCTTAGTGTGGACAATTTTTTGCCCCAGTGTGTTGGTAGGTTTGAAGTGAATAGGGATATGATGTTTGTGGAAGATCCTCTTGAGTTTCTCAGATATTCTGTGACATAAGGCATGACAATATTGTTACGCTGTTCCATCTCCTCTCTGTCTGCCATGGATCTTTTAGAAGTTTTGTCGAAGGTCCCGTTTGGGTAGCCGCAGGTTTTAAGTGCTACTCTGATATGCTTCTGTTCCTTCTCCTTCACCTCTGTCTTTGTGGGCTGAACCATCTCAGCCCCAATGGTTTAGGGTTCTGATGACCCCCAGCTTGCGCTCCAGTGGGTAATGAGTGTCAAACAGCAAGTACTCATCTGTGTGTATGCTTTCTGTACACCTCGATGTTGAGGCTTGTCTTCTCCAATGTGTATTGCACAGTCCAAGAGGGGCACACTGTCTCCTGTGACATCTTCACATGTGATCTTCATGTTAGTGTCCACAGCATTTATATGTTCTGTGAAGGCTTCCACATCCCTTGTTCTGATTTTAACCCAGGTGTCAACCGCATACTTGAATCAGTGGCTCGGAGCAGTTTCTGTGAAGATAAGCAAGCTTTTGCATTAACATGAGCAGCTGATACCTTCAACCGTAGCTGCTCTGCCACTGTTTCTGCCAACTTGTTGTTTTTGATGCCTGACTCTGTTGCTGTGATGAGATCTACTCCTGGTATCTGTTTTGGAATTACTGCAAAGTTCAGTTCTTTGGTAAGGACATCCCTCCCTGGTTGGGTGAGCTGTGTTGTTGATGTTGTTATTTCTCCACGTGAGCGGAACCCTAACCCTGACTGAAACCTCTAAAATCTTTCAGAATCAGTAACTGTAACAAAACCCAGTTTCCCCCACAAGATAATGTGAACCACATTAATGTAAACCGTATTTTCATTGATCCTGTTGTCCGAGGTCTTTATATTGGTCAAGTGACATTCAGTTTTTGAATTGCTAGAATGTAATGTATATGTTTCTGTTTCATATATTTGTGCTTGGTTGTTTGCCCATCAAGTACCATCAAAGATGGGTCTATATAATAACATGGGCCATCTAAAGTGTGTGTTTGTTGATGGGGGTATGAATGTGGTAATGCGTTGGGACAGGGCTGTGGTAATGAGCCTTTTTCAGCATCTTGCTTTAGTATTAACTGCACATCTCATCCCTTTAAAGGCAGTAAAGCATGTTGAAATGCAGTGAAATGTTTATAATGCCGTGGCTGGCTCCTGCAGCATGCCCGACAGAGTAGGATATTATTGCAGCTCACAGCTCTAATCACTCATCCTTGGCTATCAATCAAGGCCTCGCCTCATCTCCTCCTCACACCCCCTCAGAACTTCTGTGGTCCGCATTACAAGGACACATTTAATGGCATCCCAGAATGCTTATAATCATCAACCCCAGTTAAATAGTTTTCTCATTATTCCTATTGTGTGTTAGGTTGAATTGTAAAAACGCCCAGGTTCTGGTGTTTTGTGGCTGTCTGTAACTTCAAGGTTGCTGAGGAGTGTGTAAGGTGAGAGATTTAACAGCAGGCTTTAGAGAATCTACTCTTTGTATCACAGTACAACAATAAGGACAAACTCAAAGAAAGATGGGGTTAACAGTAGAATGATGACAGTGTTAAAAACACAGTATTCTTTTTTTTCTACATTTAAAGGTTCATCATTTAGTGACCTTTTGTGTCATCCAACTTGTAGTTCTTATAAGTATATTTGATATTTAACTCTAGCTTTATGTATATTTAAGTACACTTAATATTGATTTGATTTCAAAATGTTTAAATGTTTAAAAGAGAAGACAGATAATAAGGATCTTTTGTCAAATTCTCTGCCATCATCACATTGTATATTCATGAACCAACTCCACCAGGCCCTTTATGCCACCTTTGACTTTTGTGACAGTGTCTGATATGAAGCCACAGTGGATTGCAGCTACCGTTGTTCATTGCTACAACTTGTTGAGTCATTTATGTGGAGGAGTAGCTATAATCCAAATCATCCAATTGCAGTTCATCAAATTGTTCACTTGAAGCTGACTCCAGAAGTAAGTCAATCCCCAAAAGACTCCATGTTAATATGTGCAGCTTTACATCAGTAACCTTCCCATGATCCAACCTGTGTTAATGCAGGATGACATTTCCTGTGTCTGTGTGAACACAGCTTGCTTGGTAGTCCAGTCTAGCTGGGTAGCTTACAGCTAGGTGGACATGTTACCAGTCTTTATGAGGTTTGACTTGGCTCCACACATGCTCCACCTCTTTGCTCATTTTTGATACAGCAGAGTTAGGCAGACTCTGGGGTTGCCAAGATTGGGACAGCCCGACCCGCCGACATTAAGCTTCACATATAACTCTTCAGTAGCCTATAGGTGATGTCAGTACTTTTTTAGAATCAGCAAAATCATCGCAATGCTGAATTTTTGTGCAGTACTCGACTTTGTTGTTGAAATTAAAACAGTCGTTCAAGGGTAGAATATTGGGTAGAATTTTTTTTCTTTCAGGCCCAGTCTTGAAATCTGTCACAGATTTAATTTCTGCTACCCTACAACATTTCTTTTATCATGCCATGCAAGACAAGATACAGGAGATGAAGCTCGGCAGAGAAAGAGTAGTTGTTCTTATCAGCAACAGCTATGTGTTTTAGCTCATGATGAAAAGAAGTCTGGCTTTATTTATTAGTAAGAAAGAAGTAGGTTGCTGTGCTGTTGACTGAGCAGCACTAATTAAAATCCCTGTAGAGTTTTCTAGCTGCTACTAAACTTTGCCTGTGCTTTTGAAATGCATTTCTATTTTTAGATGATCCAATTTGTGTTATCCTTGGCAAACCTTGTGTGTGCGCACGTGTATGTGTGTGTGTGTATGTGTAATTTTGACAACTGCACTTGGAAAGAAAAATTTGATTAGTTTGTCTGAAAACATTTATTACATTATTATTTGCTCACTTCTTCCTGCATGGTGGAACAGTGATAGTACACATCCATCTGTATTAGTTCGGATTATATAGATTATTGTGGTATGTTATGATATTAGAGACTGTTGCTGTTTTGTTTTTTTTTTTACCTTGAGCAATGAAGGGAAAATCCCTTATTTAGTGATGTTTGCTGCATTGCTGTCTCAGCGCAGAGAAACAACACACAGACACACACACACACACAGACACACACACACACACACACACACACACACACACACACACACACACACACACACTATGTATGCCACATGCGCAGATGTGGAAGAAGAAATAATCGTTTGTACTACACAAGACAGGTGTCAGCGTGTCCTCTTCCCTGGCTATAAAAGTTAATTAAAGAAAAGGAATTTTTATTGTGCTTGGTTGCTCAACCACCGGCCATGGGCTGCCTCTTAATAATAGCCTCTCTGCTGTCAAGAGAGTAGTATAGCTGACTGCAGATGTGTATACACCATGTAGCTGCAACCTGGGTTGAATTGTTTGAATGTTTTCTAGAATTCCAGTCCAGATTTTCATCCTCTTCTATATCTTCTAAAAAGCTGTCCTCCATTAATGACTCATATATGACATTAGAGCTGTAGAACAGTTGCTTGTTCCAGCTTCTTAAATGGAAGGATTTTCAAGTATTCATTGTAATATTATAAATGAATGAATGTTGTCATAGTAAATGAAGGGTCTTTGGACTTTGAAGCGTTGGTTTACACTAATGAAAATTTGAAGATGTCCCTGTGGCCACTGGGAAATTGTGACTAGCAGTGCTCACTAGTGATTTCTGTCAGTGTTTTTTTTTAATTTAATGGTTTTCAACAATTATAAAGATGAAAAATAAATCTGTCTTGAATGAACAAGAGAAAGATTTGCTCTGAACTAGTTGCCACGGTGATTACTGCTGACTAAAAAGCTTGAAGTAAAACTTGACATTAGAAAGAACACATCAAGTACGCTGCACCCATGTTCATGGTATAGTGTTTGGGATTCCAGTCTCACAGAGGTGCTAACGGAATATCTCGTTAGAGTTAGCTCCTTTGTGAAACTTAAAGAAAACACCATGGTGGATCGTTATTGGCTGATTTTGCCAAATTGCTGCCCTCAGACAAGAGGCCTACATGTAGTTCAACTTTAATTACCAGGAATAACTTGGTAGTAAATGAGGTGGCAGTGGAGGAGATGGGAAAAGAAGGAGGGGCTGGGAGGAATGATGAGATGGAGGGGGAAACCAAGATGAACGGAGCAGTGCAGCAGTAAAGGATGCATTAAGCAATTAAAGTTGGGGAGCAGCAGAATGAAGTGATGCGATGATTTTTCCTGTAATTGTCATAGCTATCACAGATGATTAGAAGGCAGAGAAGCAAACGGTAATACTATGCAGTACATCAGCATGCTGCTTTGACAGTTTTTCATGCATAATCACAGTCAACTGAATACACACAAATAGTGTCGATATAACACACGTCACACGTTCAATGCTGTGTTATGACAAGATAATTGTATGTATTCCCTCGGTAATTAAATCTAATGAGATCCACCAGACTCAAATTTGCTTTCATAAAACTAATAGTAAAAATGAGTCTGCCACTGAAATGTATCTAAATATTCTCACCATCTGTGCACTTATGCTTAAATAATTATGTTTGCATCAATATTTGATGAACAACAAAGACGTTAGCGCCCTACAGTATTTTTGAGCTTGAGCCATGGGATTATGTTAACAGTGTTCACACAACCTCATCTATGATTCATTTATCGCCAGAACCCAAGCCACCACTGTTTTACTCCTCATAGCTTTGTTGAGCCTGTCTGTGGGAGAGAGCTAGTGGAAAGACAGAAGCTAGGCTACAGAATGGAAAGATAGGTATAGAAAGGAAGACGGTAACACGACAGAGAAACGTAACCTTTTGTGGGTGTTCAGTTGGAAGCTGTAAATGCAGTCCCCCCCCCATTCTCTGTTTTTTGCTCCTTTCAGTCCTTCCCTCCCTCCTGTTACTGCAGGTCTTTCCAGCTCATTAATGCTAATTTATGCAGCCTGGCTGGCACAAAACCAGCAGGGAGGGGTCCTCTCCCTTGATTACCAGCAGTGAGAGCGGGGGGTGTAGGAGGCTGGGGCGAGGGTGACCTGGACAGACACCTCATTTAATTTAATACATTGGAGCATGCAGCAGCGGGGGAGTTGAGGCGAGGGAGGGAGATAATCAAGAGGCTGGGCCCTTATAAATGTGCTCTGAGATGACATGGAAGAGATTGGATTTGGAAACGAAGAGCAAAGAAGAGCAAAGCCAAGCGGAACACAATTGATTGATTCCATTCAAGTGATCGCAGCCACTGATGAGGAATGAGTTATTTTAATGTTTTTCTGAGGGAGGAGGATCTGGAGGAGGAGGATTAAAATTCAGCATAAGTGTTTTCATTCCCTATTCCTTATTCAGCAAACTATCCCTTTTACAGTCCCAGTTGCAGAAATAGATAGTCACCATTAATTCCTGTTATGCTGCAAAATACTCCACAAATAGCAAACTCACCGCATGAAACAAGGCTAGCCTGGTGGATTTCTTAAATACAATGAGATATGGAAAAACACCAAACTTAGTACCAAAAATAATTAAATCCTGAATGTGAGTCCCTCCATAATAAACAATTCTGTATTTTTCAACCATCATGCAGAAATAATCCAAGAACTACTCATTAATACATTTCTCTGTAATTCGTTTTAACCAAATTAATGTGTGTGCTGTGTAATGTTATCTAACTGAAAACCCCTGAGATTATTGAAATTCACTGCATGTTGGATTTTTGTAGAGATTGCATCATAGAGGCATTAAAGTTCCTCCTTTGTAGAATTTTGGGGGATCTATATGGCAGAAATGGAATATAGTAATAATAACTAGGATTAATAATCATCACAATTAGTTTTCATTAGTGTATAAACACCAGAAACTAAGACTCTTAGTGTGGTTTTTATCTTTGATTAAGCCTTTTTTTTATCTACAGAGAGAGCTGATCGTCCTCCAAATAGTCTACTTTATGTACACAAGTGGCTCTGTAGAGCACCTGCTACATTTTTAGCATCCACTATGGTGAGAGTTATACAGTTGGTTGCAATCTGCACCCTCACAGCTAGATGCCACTAAATCTTACATACTATACTTTCAGATGCACAGTGTAATTCTGCCACTTTTGGTCTCTCAATCACAAAAAACCCAAAAGATTTTGAGGTGTGTGTGGTCATCTGAGATGACATATCTGATTTTTTCCCTCCGAAGTTGTAGTGGCAAGCAGCCAAATAATGCACAATTACATAGTGTAATATTAATGTACTGATTTCTCGGGGTTTGAACATTGTTTGAACCATTTGGGATATAAGTCAATAACAAAATGTACACATTTTAATGCAGAACTGTTACATATTATAGTTTGGAGTGAACTCAACAAACCCCCTAATATAATGTTTTCCAATCTAGCGTCACCGTAAACTGCGCTTGAATTAACAACTCTCTAACTCAGTGTCTACTAAATCTAAGTTTTACAGAGGTTATGTTAGTTGTAGGCTTGTTTTAGCGGAGAGCATTACTATAAATGGTAAATGTTGTTAATATTTGTTGGGCCAGGCGACGTAGGATTTTGCCATCACCAGAAGATGGGAAACTGACAACGTAATTTTAAACAGGTGGACCCTGAACTCTGGCTCAGCCTCAGCCTCTCGGGCCCCAGAATTCTGACGTGATAGCCATGTCTGTCAGAGGCTCATGTTACAGTACTGCAACTCTTCAAGGAAAGCTGATACACGAACCCCCTCTTTTTACTTTCTGTTGAAGATGAGCACTCCCATCCCAGGGCTAGCGCACCTTTCAAAGCGTCATCTGAGGGTTGACACACCACCCGCCCGTACTTCCATCCATACTGTGACGAATGGCAGGATATCAGATGGTGGCCATGACAGGCAGATTATGAGATCCCTCTGTCTACATGACTTAGGCTCGTCTCTGCTTCTTAATCGTTAAATGTGATTAAACCAAACAAACGAAGCGTTATTAGATTAGTCAGAAGGACATGCAGTCTTTGTTGCTGATTATCTTTTCCTTTTAATGAAATGCTGCTTGAAATTAACATTGCTTTCACTAATTTGATTTAGCTTTGCCCCGAGAAGTACCAGACAGCTCTCATTTGCCTGTAGACAGTTTATGATCCTTGTCAGGGGCTTGACATCGAATGTTGGAGGAAGGCAAACATTTCCTTTTCCTCTGCAAAGTTCACAGGAGCTGATTGAGTTACTGGTTCTGCACTATATGTCTGTAACAGATACTTTTAGGTGAGACCAGACAGAGATGGGTTACTGAAAAAGTCTGAGACACTAGAAGTGGATTAGCAAATGGTGAAGCACAAAATGTACAGAAGCTGATAAACAAGAATCTTGCTAAAATCTAAAAGTCATAAGCACTGAAATGAATGTCACAGTCGTCCCTTCAGTGGAACCTCAACTATGCTAGTGCTAATAGTGTTCGTTAGAAAGCTGCTCTGTGCTTGAATTAAAGAGGGTTAGCGCTTGCATGAATAGCGTGTGTGTGTCTGTAATTGGCCGCGGGTGCTGCATTGTTGTTGGAAATAATCCTGTCAGCATAGTCCTCCTTTGTGAGGTTCATTAATTGCATTTTAGATAGGATGCAATGTAGCTGATTCAGGCCCTGCTGTTGAGCCTTCCTCGGCTTTTGCTGCACAAAGCCCTTGTCCCTTCAAAGGTAGAAGGGTTGAGAAAAGGGTGTTTTCAGATTTTTATTTAAATGTACACAGCTTTTTCCATCCCTTTAACTCATAATAATGTGGCTCCATTGTGGCTAGAGTGGCAATATTAATTTAACAGCTAGCCATCTTCAGAGTGTAGCTGCTACCAGCTGAGGGCAACACTTACTCACATGTTTGAACAATAGACCATGATTCATATAGTGTAGTATTCTAATTTATGTGTGGTAAACATGGATTTGATATAAAATAGGAATATTTCAGAATCAGAATCAGAGTCAGAAATCCTTTAATGTCCTGCAGACGGGGAAATTTGTTTGTCACAGCAGCGACATAATATTACAAAAACAGAAACGTATTACAGTAACAGGAACAATAGCAAAAATAAGCAATTAAATTAAAAAGGGAAGAAATAGACATATATACATATTTACATGATGTAGTGCAAAATTAACAGCAGTTTTTGTTTTGTTTTTTGTTTTTAACAGCTGCTGTATATTTACAGCATTACTGTACTGAAGTAATGCTGAATTGTCCAGATAGTGAAACGTAGTTTCTAAAAGTGAAACTCTAGCCAAAAAGCGACCAAGGCTTTATTTGTGAATGTATATGAGTCAAACCTTTGTGTAAAAGCATAATTACGACAAAAGAGGCACTTTTAACATTTACCGTAGTTTCATTTTCTGGCAAGCTAATTTTCATTGGAGTGCTGGGGCACTCGTACGCTAGCATCAAAATCACTATTTTTAAAACACTACGATGACTCGACACAACATGAAACTTTGCTCGTAGTATCACCAGGGTCTCTACACATTAACGCGAGCATTCAGAACATTGTTTGTGTACAAAGAGTTTACTCAAAAGAAGGTTTTTGAACACCTCATGTTAGCAGCAGTATCTTCTGCGCGCCGCCGTCATGGCAGACAAAGTGTCAATCCTGGGATAATAGGTCACTGTTGGGACGCACTCGGGATTGACACTTTTTGTCTGCCATGACGGCGGAGCAACATAGATACAGCTGCTAACAATGTTATCAATGTTCATGTTCATGTTCACGTGTAGAGACCCTGGTGATACTACGAGCAAAGTTTCATGTTGTGTCGAGCCTTCTTAATGTTTTGAAAATAGCGATTTTGATGCTAGCATAAGATTGCCTCTGCACTCCATTGAAAATTAGCTTGCCCGAAAACTAAACTACAGTAAATCTTTTGTCGTAATTGTGCTTTTACACAAAGGTTTGACTTAAATAAATTCACAAGTAAAGCCTAGGTTGCTTTGTGGCAAGAGTTAATTTATTAAGGCATGATGAGAAAAATGATTGAATGAATTAACCAAAATAATACCATTTGTTTACTCCTACACACCTACACTTTCAGTTACAGAATAAATCACTCAAGCTACCTTCAATGCATGAATGCAGTCAAAGCTATAAAATATATTTTGCAAATATGTTTCCTAATTTCTGTGGCTGAGGCTTACATTTAAAACATGAACAAAAGTCAGGCTCTCCATAGAGAAAGAGCCTTTGGAAGCACTCAAGCAGCCCACTGTATGACCGCAACACAGCTTTCTCTCGTGGAGCCTTGCCTTGGAATTACTTTCCATTTTTATTTTCCTGAAAGAAACTTTAGGAAATCCATTTAGGATGGCCTTTGCAGCTTTGGCTGTCAGAGATACAGCCACTTAAAACCAGAGGTCACCTCCACACTTGTTTAATAGCTACTCAAAGCACCTTAGTGGGTGTATTTTTTGCCCTGACTGGCAATAAATACTCATGGGTGGTGCTGGGTTTATCTTTTCTCAGTGTTTTAAAGGGATACCTTCTTTGTAGAGGAATATAATACACAAACACACTATCAATCACTCACCAACCCTGTGGGATTGACTAGTGGCTCTGAGAATGAAAGATACTGTAAAATGAATTTGAATTCACAACTTTTATAATGGACTTCAACGTCCAATGTCCGTGCAAACATCTCAGCCCACTCCTACGGTGTATTCCACTTTGTGATTGTCCTGATTGCCATTTATTGCTAGCATTGTAAGTTGTCCCCTTTGTTTCATGCAGCAATGTTTGTGTTAGTCAGTTCTGAAAAAGTCACTAGGCGGTGATAAGTGAAAGCAGCTACTATCTATCTATCTATCTATCTATCTATCTATCTATCTATCTATCTATCTATCTATCTATCTATCTATCTATCTATCTATCTATCTATCTATGTGTGTGTGTGTGTGTGTGTATATATATATATATACATACACACTTTAGTAGACTATACTACATTCCTACATGTCCATGTATTAAACAAGACTAGATATGTTTTATCATTAAAAAGAGGTAGCACTGCAGGAAAACATCAAATAGAGTCTGCAGTAGCTATGCATCTCTGCCATATGTGAACAGAATACTAACTGGATCTTTGCCTGCACATGCCTTACACATGTGTTGTCTCAGGTGGTGTTTTATAGCTTGTACTGTGATTTCTTTGTCATATTTCCCACACAGTCATGTATAATTATTGATATGTGTCGTAATTTTGGTCTTTCGAGCATGTCTCTCTCTTTTCTGATTTTTCTCTGGCTGGTGGCAGGAGGGAACTTGCCATGCATTTCACGTTGAACTCAGAGTATGTTGCTATGGTGGTTGCTAGGGATTTAGCCTAGAGTGACGTGCAAAGTCCAAATATTAAAGGTGTCCTTCTGATGCAGAAGCAATGGAAGCTGTGAGGAATGAGCAATCGCCTTAGAGAGATTTTTTTTTTTTTTATGTGCCCTTTCATTATCATGCCACTCTTTTGAAATATCAGAATTGATTTTCAAAACAGAAGAAAGGGCTGCATATAAAGGCACAAGCCAGAGCTTAAGCAAAAACACTGTGTTTGCATTCAGTGCAAACAACAATCTTTTTCACATTTTGTTCATATATGTACAGTTTTCTGCATCCTCATCTTGATAAACTCTGTCATTTTATCTATCTGCTAAAATGACAATGGAAAACAGGGTTAACGGTTAATGTGATCAAGGGCTGGTGATATTTTGTAACAGCAAGTATTTCTATTTTATCTCCTAAAAGGCACATTCTTAAAAAGTGGTGCTTGCTGATTTTTACTCAAAATAATGTCTGGCAGGGGACTATGTACAGGGCTGTACAAAATAATGCAAGTAGTCCTATTGTACTATTGTTTTCCTCTTGCTTTTATGAAAGAAATCGGGTGGGGAATATTCTTTTCTATGTCTGTTTTTCACTTTGCACTGTTAAACCTCCCTTAAAGCTCAGTTGATACAAATGTCTTTTAATTGGATAGACCATAGATGGAGTTTGACCAGTAATACATATCCACGTGCAGGATGCTGTGAAAGAACACTTCCTACACTACATAATCAGTTAAAGGTGATATAGAATACTTGTCACGTTTGACTGATTGTTGTTTTTGTTGAGTTAATTCTTTCTATACATACTACTCTATGATCCTTGTTTTTCTTTGTTGATGGATTCGGGGACTGTTGTTCATATCAAGTGCATTCTGTCATTCCCTGCATAATACACAATGTATAGTTTCTCAGGTCTTTTCAAAGCAAAACGTGCATTACTGCCGTGAGTGTTGTGTTGTTTACTGTGCTGGAATTTCATCAGAAATAGAAAACAAACTCAACTGAGCACCTTAACACCACTGGACTGTGAAAAATAGTTGACATAGCCACTTTGACATCACGCATCTGTTTCTTTAGAGCCAGTGCGGGGCTCAAACTGGGTGGGGCACCTCGTAGCCATCTTGGCAGTGCCCAAAAAAAAAAAAAGGGAAGGAGAGGGTGGTTGTAGATTTGTTGTAGAACTTGTTTGTTTACAGTTTAGCCTTGAACCAGAGTCTTTCTTTCCTTCAAGTGTTTTTCATTGCGTAGCCTATATTAGTCGTCACCTGGAGTGTTTGAAATCGTAGATTTCTTTGTTCTGCCATTAGCGGTGTACACAACAGAGTAGGATGATCCTACTCTCTGCAAGTTTCCCAAGCAGACAGGTCCACCTCTGTATGGTGTTCTCTGTCCTGACTGGATGACGTGGGCAGAGATACCGGAAACACAGTATAAAGTTCTGACCCCATGCTTTTAGCTGTCAATGCTAACTCTCCATTCACGGAGCCCTGTAATGGTTGGACCAAATGTGTTTGCGTCTTCTGTACTGGCAAGTCAAGGGTAGCTTGAGCAATGAAGTTGCATGTTTAAATCGACCAAAGTTCTCCTTTAACACTGAAATCAACATTGTTATGGTTGACATGCATGTGATCCATCAAATACTTTAGATAAGTGACCCCAGAGGAAGGAAAGCCTGTTGCGTTGAATAATATAACTGCTATACATGGTTATAACTGTTAGCTGGCTAACCACTGTACGGTACAAGGAAGTCAAACAGAAGCCAGACCAGCCACGTGTGTTGTTGCACTAAGACACAACTTATATTCCGGTGCAAGTTTAATCCATGGTCTACCACACAGTGACACAGAGTAAGACCCCCCTTCGAGAGATCAAGTTTGCAGACTGCTAGTTTACGTAGTTTTAGCAACCTCAGAAAAGACCGCATGATAACAATACATTGCAGTATATGCCTCCAAGATGAAACCGCCATCAAAAAGCCACTCAAAGCCACAAATAATGCTCAAAACAGCACCAGGCATTGCCGAATTTCTATTGTAAAGTGAACACAACTCACCGCTCTAGCACCGTCCTCTTCCTCTTATGGGGAAGCCCAACGAGTCCGTTACCAAGTGCTGTAGAGTTCCACAGTCTCCTGCTCAATTTCATTATTTTCCCTGTCCTCTCTCGAAAAATAACTGTTATAAGCTGGTAGACAAGACACATATGAACTTTGATTGCATTTCCAAGGAGTAACAATCATACATCTTCATCCTTGAGCTGCAGAACTCTGCTGCACTCGGTAATCAACTTGTTGGGCTTCCCCACAACAGGAAGCTGCTGAAAGGGAGTGGTGAGTTGTGTTATCTTTACAATAGAAATCCAGCTAAGGTAGCTGCTGTTTGATGCCTTGAACTAAGTGCTGGGATCCTTGTATTGTTGCTGAAGTTTGGTGCTTTTCTTTGCATTATTTGTGGCTATTAGTGTCTTTTTGGTGGCGGTTTCATCTTGGAGGCATATAGTGCAATGTATTGTTATCGTGTGGTCTTTTCTTAGGTTGCTAAAACTACGTAAGCTAGCGGTCTGCAAACTTGACAAGGTTTAGTTAGGGAACAGTTTCAGTGAGTAAGCATATTTTTAGATTTGCAAAACCATTTGCATTGTGTTGCTCTAAAATGGTCAAATTTATTCATAATCTATACAAGGCAGCTTGTAATAACGTTTACTATTTAAATTGTAAGATGTATTTAAACTTGTTGACACTGTAGTTATTGCAAAATATTTCTTAAAGCTGATCCTTGACATTAATTTCTCTGATTATCCTGTAGATTGGAAACAAAAGTCACAGCTACTGTCATTGGTGCTTTGTGAAGTATCTTTGCTGTGGGAAAGTGCCTTTCTTTCTGTGACTTACTGCTTGATATGAAGGCTTATTGATCAATAGCTGGCTAAATGATAATTTCCAGTGCCCAACTCAAGAGCTAAAGGCCTGAGGAGAGAAAGACCTACCCTGCCCTTCCTCCCACTTCCTCTTGTACTGCCTTTCCCTGTCTTGCAGTCCACAGCTGTAGCAGCCATCACACAACCTCAGGCAGGCTAGTTAGCCCTGAGAAAAGAGCCTGAACCCCGATCAATAACTTTAGTCTTGTCTGCCTAATTGCTCATTGGTCGACATTGGCGCCAGACTATATGTAAGTGCATGTTCCCCCGAGTGATCGACTTTGGCTCTATTTCCACCACTTCCCGCCTAGTGTTGGGCTTACGGTCTGCCCCTCTCTCTTCTCTCTTTTCTCCTTTCCTCGCTTCTGTTCACCCATGTTTGGAATGGAGACCTGACCTGATCGGCTTCTCCTCTGCTATCTCAGCGGGATGAGACCGTCCAGAGACTCCAAAGCGATGCATTGCTCTCTCACCAGGCCCGTGACTCTCAGGCTACTCAGGTAAATATCCGGGTTTAATGACGAACAGGAAGATTAGCCAGTTACTCTCGCTCGCAATTTCAATGAGCGCCAGGAAATTAGCCGGTCTCTTTTGGGGTTTTCTGAACGGCTTATTATATGATCTAATGCAGACGCACTTTATGAGCACGGAGCCGGGTATGGAGAGGGCGCTATTGATTGCGCTCATTGTGAATTATGTGAATAGATAAAAGTGTGAGTGTGCATATATATTAGGCAATTATGCTCAGGTGCTAATGTAAAAATTCTGCTGAATAAATATGAAATATGCCTCTATCAGCATCCAACTTATGTCCCCTCGACACTAGTCATTTGAGATGATAATTGGGATAGCATGTTTGCCTTTTTCTGATGAGACGAGATATTGTGATAGCGCTCCTCAGCCTGGATTTTAATGTGTATTGATCAGTGTGAGGCTCAGGAGCTCAAATCAAAACAGCAGTACAGCCCCCGCACACTTGCATATATTTCTGTCTTTGTTTTTCACATTATATTTTGAAGAAATCTCACAGTCCTTGGGCATTTAACATCCGTATTTATGTTACCTAACGTAAGAAGCTCATTTGTATTTGTTCTCGCCCTCTTTTTCCTGTAGTAGTGTGCTAATGTCATGATTTAAATGAAGTATTGATCAGTTTAGGAGGGGAGAATAGAGAGAGAGGGAGCGATTGTGAGGGAAAGAAAGCAAGACCAGGGTTATCGGTGTGGATCGCATACAGAAAGAGAGTGCTAACGGATGAGACACGTTTTAAGCGATTCCGTGAAATGGATTTCTGCATAATCTGTATTTTTTAATTTGGGAATAACCGTCAGGCTCTTTTGTTTGACTTATTCTGAGAAGAAAAAATGGACACGGAGATGACACAGTGATTTGAACAGGGCTCGGATGGAAGTAAATACCTTTTTTACTATTGGTTTTTGTTGATTTCATGGAGTATTTGCCACCTCGTATGCAGATGGTTAAAAAGTGGTTTGCTCTGGTTCCTGCCTGGGTTTCCATCTTGCCTGGTTATGCTTCCCTCTGCAACAACGACACTGCAGCTGCATCAGGCACACTGGACTAAAGCCTCCATCCAAGTGAACCAGCAGCTAGGTCTGTTTGTCTTCCTCTTACTGTCCTCTTCCTTTCTCCCAAGCTCCCTCCTCTTCCTCTCTCTCTCACTGTCTTTGGCTCTCTCACTCTCTCTCCCTCTCCATCCCTTCCCCCCTTGTGATTTAGCACAGCGAGATGGTATTAATTAGTGGCCTGCTTATTATTGTTGGCGCACTTACTGTGTAGGCGACTGTTTTACAAGGACAGCTTCTCCAGTCATTTGTTAGATGCCATACCTTCATATGTACTCTGTAGCTGCACGTCTTCAGTATTGCTTGTATTTTTCTGTAAAACATTAGAATTGAACTTTGAGAGTATTGTTTTTCGCATAATGTATCACTCTTGTGTTGTCTTTGAATGGTACATTTTTCATTTTTAGTTTTTAACTTCTTATTCATTGAAAATGTGTTCTGAAAGTTATAATGAAGGTTGTGTGAACAGATGTGCTTGTAATTATTTTCAATAACATGGAACTACGTAATTTTATCTGAATTACAAGTCTTGCTGATCTTTGAAAAATACACATTTTAATTTGTTCCTTGTTGAATGTTCCATTTTACATAGTTACTGATCCAATATCGTTTAGAATAAAGACTGCATTTTAGCCATCAATCAGTGTATTGTTTGTTATTTCAACATTTCATTTGAGTATTGAATTAAGTCTCAAGAAAATTAAGTTTTTGTCTTGTGCAGTCCTCCTGACACAAAATCAGTAGATGAAGGCAGATATTTGGCCTGGCCTTGAAGGGCCAGTATCGGACTGGCTTTATTTCTGAGTATCTGCTCAGGAGGATGAGGAACCATTTTTGCATCTTAGCCTCGGCTGCGGAGTGAGCTGCCTGCCTGCGCAGAGAGGATAGGCTCTGTGTACTGGATTGATTTTTCTCCTCTCGCTGCCCTGCCTCCTTTTGTGGTTCAATAGCTGGACATCCAGAAGCAAGGATCTTTCAGTCGCTGCCTGAGCTGCAGGAGAGCCGTCTGGATCTCAGGAGGAACATAGTTGCATGCAGCAATGCCAAAAGCAGCTTCAGAGCCCCATTCATCAGGCCCAGGAGCTCCAGAGTCAGGTACAGTGCTAACTGCTAGGCCCAGGGTTTTCCAGCAGGCCTCACACTCTGACTCATCATGCTTCATGTACGCATTCCTACCAGTACATTTTGAGTAGAACAGTGTTTTTTAAGGACCACGTTTGAAAAATTTCCATCACAGAGACAGTTCATATTTATTGAATGTGGTTTTACTGATGCAGTCTGATCTGGACTATGCTAGCTTGCATGCTATGAAATGTCCAGTTCAGTGTGAGGATCTATCGCAGACATGGAATGCAATATTCTGTTTTCATTAGTGTATAATCACTTGAAACTTGAGTTGGTGTGTTTTTGTTACATTAGAATGAGCATTTTATATCTACAGAAGGAGCTAGTTCTCTTCCATGGAGTCCACCATGTTGCACTGCCATGTTTCAACAGTAGCCCAGAGCAGACAAACCAAACACTGTTTTTTGTATTTCTTTGCTTTTTTTCCACAGAGGGTGAGGCCAGAGATATTTAGTTGATTGCCATCTGCAACCACACTGATAGATACCTTTAAATCCTGCACACTGGACCTTCAAGGAAAAATCATAAAAAATGCTTTGATCTGTATGCATTCAAGTACACAAATGTTACACAGAAAGAAAAGAACTGTTCCTCACAGTTGGGTAGGTAGGGATGTATCTTTTCTGCACAAGCAGTGGAGTCAACAGACAAGCATATTCTGTATGACAAACAGGCACTTACTCATATTGACAGGCAAAAGGAATCCAGGATTCTGATGATTGATGACTGGGGTTTCATTTTTTTATTCAAAGAAAAAATGCAGCTTGCCACCGTCCCTTGAGAGACAACACTGACCAATTTGAATCACTGACTGTATTGATTGATGGTGTCTGTGTCACCTGTTGCTAAGCCTCTGGGCAGACTCTCTTTGTGGCATTCAATCAGAGCCTGAGTCGTCACCTCAGTCGCATTCACTCAATATTGTTGACTGGAGCATTCACAGTGCTGCCTTAGCTACTCTGCGAACCTATACTTATTTCTCTGTCACAGTACCACTCTTCCAGACATCAACGCTCTTAATGATCCCCCATTATTTTCATTCACTTTTTACCCACTCTGATACTAAAACTCTCCGGGAGCTGCTCACTGTAGATTGATTCCAGAACTCAGGAACTTAATGTCAGTCTATTTCAGATTAAAGACACCCTGTGGAGTCTTTGGCCACTTCACTTACTGTGAAACTTGTATATTATTGAGACCCACATGCACAATATATGCTTGAAAATTATGTGATAAACATTCAACAGGCTGCAGAGGCCTCTATAAGTTAGTGTGGGTAATCAGAGGTGTCATACGTATGAAATGTGTTCAAGATGTTTCTGTGGCATTAGTGATGCAAAGTTTTTTAGTGGAAAACACTTATTAAAAAGATGTATTTGTTTATCATGAAAATTAGCTTTAACTTGGGTGCTCCGTTTATATTTATACACATGAAATTGATTCTCTTCTGTGACTCAGTGGTAAGCAACCAATTAACAAATTATAAAAGACATTTAGGTCCTAAAACCCTCAAAAACATTAGCTGGAGCCCCCAGCTACGTCTTTGTCAGACAACAGCTGGCCCGGCTAATGTTTTGAGGGTTCCAGTAGAGCCAAATAAAGGGCCAAAACTTTCTACTCCATCCGCCGGTCATTGTTTACAGTGTGATTAGCAATGTGAGGCAGGAAAATGCAGTTGGAGTAGAAAGATGACTCTTGATTTATCGGCATATGAATACATGTACATTTCAAAAAAGCCATATTGTCATGAGACAACAGTGGAAGGCTGCCGAGATTGCATTTTGTCAAGGCATTCTTCCTCTTTTGCTCCCCACATTAACTTTTTAACTAAACAAAGTGAACCCGAATGTGATTTGACATTACTAGAGTTGGACTGCAAGCGGACTAAAAACAAAAACCAGAGCATGTTCATTTTCCAAAATAAACAAATTCTGCATTTAAATGCAGATATTTATCCGTAGAGATAATGCAATTGCAAAATGTCACATCATGATACTGGAATGTTTAACTTTGCTACAAAACCTTAATAGATATCAATAATTGTTACCATGTTTGATACCGTCGGGAAATATTGATATCACAAAAGTTTCGACTTTTAATAAATGATCAATATAACAGGGCTCGTGCTGTGTGTTAGGAATAACAGCATCAAAGTTAATTAACTTCTGGAGGAGGTTGGGCTATGTGTGTCAAGTGACTGTCAAAGAGAACAGTGAAAAAATGCAGCAAACACTGATCAAAACTGTGAAAAATGAGTATGTGCAGTGGTTATAAAGTTAGATAGCATCCCAATGTGGTACTGTTTCCCAATGTGGTACTGCTTGAACAGATCTCTAATATCTTGTCTGTGGAATTCTGCCATGGAATATCAGTTTTTGATCATTTTGCTAAATGGCAGCCACTCACTCACCATCATATGCTAAGTGGAGGATTCCATACAACTTTTTATTGTTGCTTTTGAAATGTATGTAGTACAGATTAGGGATGCACTGACCCAACTTCTTCAGTCCCGAGACCGATGCCTGGGTTTTGTGTATCTGTCGATACCCGATGCCGATCCAATACTGTTGTTGAATTAATAATAAACTGTATACCGTGATGGAAGAGTATTCCAGTAGGTGATGGAAGCCCTCATCTTCAACAACTGACATTGGTTGAGCATGTAAAACAACGAATTCTAAAAATGTATGTGTTATTGCCAATGCTTTCAAGCTTTCCGTCGGAAACTTTTTGCTTTGTTGAAGTGCATCTGCCAAAGTTAGTTGCTGGGTTGTATTGTCTGCTGCTTTTGGTTTTGTTGAGCTGCAGGAATTCAGCGTGCTCCTTAGCATGGTGCTTTTGCATGTGCTTGATTAAATTGGTAGTATTGTACTTTGCAGTCCTACTACCACCCCTCGAAACATGTACTTTGCAAACACTGCAAACAGCCGTCGAACTAGTTGTCATGGCAAGCATGAAATATCTCCACATAGGGCTCGCTCCATGTTGCTTTACAGTTAACTCAACTCTTCCAGCATGTGACACATGCTGCTGATGAATGACGTAGGTTGTGCTGCGATGGAGGAAAAAAAAAACTGCATCGCCCCATGGATCTGTTAATTTTTCCAATCCCCGATCCAGCTATTTTTGTCAGTATCGGGGCCGATATCCGATCTTAATATCGGATCGGTGCACCCCAATACAGATGCAAAGAGTTCTGCTCAGTGGCAGCTTGTCTGATAAGTCAATGCTGTAAATCACACAACCACTGATGATATGCACTTTAGCCAGTGTTCAGTCACATAGAATTGCTAAGGTCAACACTTTAGTTCCATGGCCACAGCAGGACTGGACGTTTTTTTCTTTTTTTTTCGGCAGGAATTTAATCAATTATAAAAACACAAGTTCTGAAATTTCTAAAACTTGGTTCTCCAAAAGACAGTTTTGATTCTTAAAAAATTATTTATACTTGTTAACAGCTTATAGGAGTCGACGATCACGCCGGCATGATCTAATCACGTGACTGATTTAAGATGACGTAGCAGCAAGATGGAGCCTCGGTGAGTCTCCAAATTTATGTGTTGGTGCAGCCTTCAAACTATATACCAGTTTTTAAATTGTGTTGATAGGCCAAGTAAAACCAGACCTATGATAAATGTCCGCCACGTTTTTTCGTGAACATTGCCGTCACGATTGGTGCAGGAAGAAACAATTAAAACAGGCTTCTCTCACAAAAGTGTCCGCTAGGCGGAAGTGTTTGCAAGCAAATAAACACAATCCTATTGGTGGAAAAAAGCACCACACCACCCAATCACAAAATTATATGGCAAAACACGTGATTTGGTTGCTGAGGAACAGGGGAAAGTTGTGGGAGGGATGGTGGTGAAAGAGTGACAGTGACAGTGATAGAGAGACCGCGACAGAGATAGTGTGTTTTGAGAGTTGAGAGATTTGTGACATTTAGCGTGTTTGGAGTGTATAGTTAGTGTGTTATGTAGCATTTAGTGTGTAGTGTAGTCATTTTTTTGTTCAACACGTCAAAACAATGAGGAGATTGCTAAATGTGGAGCAGGCAGTGCTGCTCTTCATTGAGCTGAAAGGAGCTGAGGGAGGCCTGAGCCTGAGGCATTGCCTGCATTTAAATATGGATAGTTACATATAACTTTGTAAATTTCCAAAACTTATGCACAATTTTAGCAAACATCAATTTCTATTTGCATTCTAAGTAATAAAATTGGTTTGTTAAACATATTTGTGGTTTTTACAGTCAAAAAACTAACTTTTTCCTACTCAGATTTTACGTTTGTGATTTTGGAAAAATAACTAAAATCACACATGTGAGGTTGTGCTGAAAAGGCAAGGTAAATAGTTTTTCAAGGTGAAATATAATGGTAAACTCAAAAGTAGTCAAAAATGGCCAATTATACCCTGGACTCCAGAGGGTTAATAGCTTGTTAACTGTGATATTACAGGCAAGTGCAAACCATTGTCCAGACAGTGAAAATACTGTCTACCACCTTACCCATCATTTTCCCTGAATAATTAACACAGAAGAGCAGTTCATACCTTTCAGGCAACTAAAATGTTTGCACATTTGTCTGTAGCATCCCAACTATGTAAGGTTTTACTGTCAATGCACTTTTAATAGACAGCTCAGCTGAAACCGATTGTACAGAGTTACAGTATAATAGTATGGAGTATGAATAAGATATGTCTGTGAAAGCCTTCAGAATTAGATTGTGCTCTTATCAAATACTTTAAATGCAGAACGATGTCAGTCACATACAGTTGACATTAAACTCGTCAAATGTCAAAGGCTTGAACTCAACTACAGTGTATGTATAACATTTGGATTGTAATGTGGCTGAGGTATAGTTTCATCTCCATCTTTTTTCTCTCTGTCATGTCTTCCTCAGCTGCAGTCAAAGGGCACCTGGTGCAGAAGAGGCACAGAATGAAGAACTTGGAGAATGTACGCTGCAGGTCAGCCAAGCAAACTACTCATTACCACACGCTCTGACACATGTCTACATTGACAAACCCAACATGGCAGTCAGATCCAACTTAGTGTATCAGATCTTTCATGTGAAGTTAAACATTTGAATTGTATATGCTTAGGCAAGGTCATACAAAATGCAAAGCATAGGTTCAGTTTCTGGCTTCAGTGCCTATACTCTGCCAGACCTTCCAATTGACATAACAGGCAGAGTTTGTGAAACTATTGAAGAACAGTGGTATTGTTAGTGAAAAAAAGCAGGGGCAAATTAAAATGATTATCTAAAAAGCATAGTAGAAAACTAAAAAAGAATGAACTAGAATGTGAAACACAAAACTTGAACTGATTTAAATGACAAAGAAAATAGCCTCAGCCAAGCTTTTGAATTTGGACCTTGTAGAGATGCCTGCAATTAAGGTGCCAATCTGCTCAGGGGGTGTGTTGAAATTCAAATCCCCACTTTAAAAAAGTTGAATTTTCTCTATAAGTGGTGTGCTAATGAAAAAGTTTGGGTGGGCTCTGTGCCTGAATCCTTGAAAATGTTGAGAAGAGCTGTGGGCCGATATGCTCAAAACACTCCATATTTGTATTTTGTGGAAACCCACTTCTGATTTGTGGCTTCAACTGCCTCAGCCATGGCTAATACGTTATGTGCAGAAAATCAAGCATACAACCATTCAATGTCTGTTAACAAACAGTAAAATGTTCCTCTTTGTCTTTGTTGATACAATGAACCGATGACTGATTTGTGTGTTCCACTATCTAGCGTTGCCGCCAGCGCTGTGGTTGCAACTCAGTCTGCTGCTGTATGCTAACATTGACAGAAGCATTGGGTAGTTGGATGAAAGACATTACACAATAGCTGCCAGTCGCTGATTAAAGTGCGATCTTAACATTGTTCAGTATTTACATGTGAGATGAACATGAAAAACAGAAGAACATGGCTACTACAATAGCAGAAATGAATAATAGAGAAAGAACTTGACCATCCACCACGTGATTTACTTTGTAATGTTCCAAAGTTACTGTAATAGCTAGCTAGCATAATCAATTATGAGCTGATTGGAATCTTTCATAAAAACAGTTTTTAAAAAAATTCTGATTACATGATGAATATGCTTGTGGAATCAAGGATTATATCATTAATTGCCTGGCAGCAAAATGCAGACTGCAGATCCCTCATAGATGGTCAAAATTACAATAATATGATATAAATAATGAGGATAACAGAGTTATAATTACAATATCCGTTAGTCCCTTTTGGCTAGCATCAGTCCTGTCTACTTTCAGATGTCCTTAACCTCATTTTCAAAAGTAACATTACATAGAGAATAAAGGTGAATATAGAAAATGATTCACTTTTTAGGACAGCTTGCATTTAACTACATGGATATTGTAGGGAGACATTACCACAGTGATGACAACTTGTCTACTTCAAAGTAATTCCCCGGATTCATGTATTTGTTCTCTCATGAGTTTTCCATTCCCTTTAGGCACTTTTTCCTTCAATCTGGATGAACAGCCATTTCTAGCTGGCAAGTTTCAGGACAATTAAAACAGATATATAATTAAACGTAGATATGGGTTATACAGGAATGCTTGGATGACAAGCAGGTCAAAGGTAATAATTCTCTTCTAAGATAATAATTAAAAAGCAATGCCAGAATCTATCACTTGAGCAAGTTAAAATCTCACCTGCAGCAGACTGCAGCCCATGGTGCTAAATCTATACTGTAAGTCATAGAATCTCTCTACCTTCCTCGTATCTCAAGAGTTGTTCATTCACATAGAGGTGGTTTCACACAGTCTCCTCTTAAAACAGGAAATGTAGACAATGAAAACAGCACTTAGAGTAGGCATGCCCCCGGTGCGAGAAGCAGCGGGAGTACCAATGGAGGGCGCTGAACAAAGAATCCACTGCTGTGGGTAGGGGCAGCAGCGACACATATTCTAGCGGCCTCTACCAATGAAATATAAATATCGGTTTCAACGTAGGCTACATTTCACTTTCTATGAAGCCAACAGTTTCCTCGTCGTCCAAACGCTCTAGGACCTCATTTTCAGGTGTTATGGTACAAATTGACAAAGTATGGCAGATGTAACGGCCATCGTAAGTTGCCGATAATATTTAAGCTCATGGCGTCTGACATCCAAGACTAGAAAGACTAACCGCTTTAAGGTTTGTCTTTAACTAATGACACACTTGTGTTGCGTAGTGGTCAAAGGAGCAGCCATAAATACTCTTCCTCCCTGCACAATTGTTGAAGAATCACTGCTAACAAATTTATGCTAATTTTGTGATAAACACATTTCCTATAAATCCTTCACAATAAAATTATTCCGTCACATAGTTGTTTAAAAGCTTTTATTAAGAAGCAGCAAAGTCAGGTAACATGGTTTTCACTGGCAGTAACTTAACATGACTCCTGAAACAGTTAACATCGAACACAAGAAGAGGTCTACCAACTACAGGTAACATATGCGCTCATGTTGATTAGTGGATCAGGTGATTGGTCAGAGAATGCTTTGTTTTATTTTGATGATTTTAGTTTGCTTGTGGTGCAAAACTAGCTGAAACATTCAAACCTTCCCCAAACCCACATGCTATCATTATGTTTACTACCCAAACTCAGCTGGAGCACACAGTTTCCTCATTAAACATTACCCACATTTTTGTCCATCCACTGTTTAACCCAAGGTTGCACCACCGCACCCATGTTAAACTATCTAGCGTTGTTCTTCAACATTCTGTTTAATTTAAAAGACATTTATGACTGAAAAAGTGGCTTAAACTGATGCTACAGACAGTTGCTATGGTATGTATATCGTTGGAGTTTATTTTCCCTGACCCGCACTGATGCTAACCTACAGTTTCCTGGTATTATGTTAAACACGTCACTCCAGTGTTCAAATAGATAGATGACCATTTCATATTTCAAGTCAAGCACTTGAGTAAAAATACTCGTTTGCCAGTTCAGCGAAATGGTTTTCTGTGACATACAGTGTTTCAATGAATGTGTCACAGTTATCTCTTTCAATTTGAGGTCCAGTGTTATTCTGATCAGGCATCTGACAGAGAGTCTATTGTTATTATTTATGTCATACCACAGCAGAAGTCGATTAATTAATTAACTAATTTAGAAAAGTATCATCAGGTTAATTTCAGCCTAGACTATTTTAGATCCACAGCCATGTTGGTGCAAGTTATACCTGACAATGCATGAGCTAATTTGAGTTTTGATATTCATATGGTCTCAGTGTTGAGTGTGAAGTAGTTCGAATGAGCACTTGAGAAAGCTGCAATCAGCAATACCAGGGGCCAAGCAATTGAACAGAAACATTTTGAACACTGAGCTACTATATACGTAAAAAGAAATAGAACTCAACTGATTTTTCAGATTTACTTGTGGTGCATATGGACATAAATAATCTACTGAGACTGAAATATTCAATGTAGGTATAAGGTAAATGAATACCTGGAAATGTACAGTTACTAGCATATAATTGCTATTTGCCAGCCAAGTTATGGACTGCTAAAGTAACACTGTGGTTGTTGTTCTTCAAGCATTAATTGATAAATTACATAGGGAAAGACAGGTATCTGCAGCGCTATGAATAATCACCAGCACCAACTTTATTTCACAAAGTATTCAGAGTTATTATTGGAGCCGTCTGTCTGTGAAGTGTACATACAATGTCTTGCATTAGTGCCTTCGGTTTAATGCATTGCCTCTCTCTCAGACATCCACTACAGCAACATTACATTATTCTTATACACTGGAGGTTTAGGAAATTGCATGTGAGAGAAAAGAGGATTTTATGTGTGTGTGTTGGCGCAGGCATACATGTGTATAGGTTTGCAGGGCATACAGTAGAGGTTCTGTTTTTATTTTATTCATGCACATGTGCTTGTAGGCCTGTGTGTGCGTGTGGGCACATGTGGGTTTCTGGTATTTGTCTCCTCTGTCTCCGTGTCACCTTTGTTGACTTTGTCTCTCACCTTCTGCGACGGTGTGCTCTCTGCTTTAATGACGCATATATCCTATCTCCAGTCACTGCCTAATCCCAGCAGCGCTGGCTCAGGAACAGATTACTGCTTCCAGACACCAGAGGAGAGAAGAGCAGAGCAGGGTGGGGGTTGGAGGGTAGAAAGAGATGCCTCAATGATACAATATACAGAGGGATCTAGGGGGCCAGCACATGCATTTGAACGTGAACACATATGCATGTACAATAGGATGTTTTCCCATTGTAAATACAGTCACTATTTATCTTTGCTTTGTTTGTTTGGATCACATTCATCAATCTATTCAATTAGAAATGAACGCTGACTGAACAATTCACAATGAATTCCTCACATTAACAATTATACCAGTGTCCAACCCAATGTGCACTGAAAATCCAGAGTAAAAGTATAAGATAAAATAACACTGAAAAAGAAAGACAGTGGACATCTTACTTATTGCTCTGATCTTTTTTTTTTTTTTTTTTATCTCCAGACTGAAGAAAAAATCCTGCTGCGACAGAGTTGGACCGAGTTGTCCAACATGGCTGCCTCAATCAGTAGGTGCAGTGCTCCCAACTGCTCAGCCAACACAGCCATACAGCGTTTTTACAAGCAAGCAGATCGATAAAGTCTCATGTTATTATTGCATTTTGTTCACATTATTACTGCCTTTGTAGGATCACAGTGGTTTTATATATGTATTCTTTGCTCAGCCGGATCCAGACACCCTCTGGCCTGCTGGCCTTCTTTACAAACTGGTAAACATGTTCTGTGCGGTCAGCTGCTACTTAGAACTCAATCATGTTCCTCCCTATACAACCAATTTTGAGGATTATTCAAGATACAGTATATATGAAAGCATGGCCATGATGGAAGCACAAGGTGTAGGTAAGCACGTTCCCTTCTAAACACCATTATCTTGTGGTCAATTAGAGCTTCTTGCAGACTGGTAGCTCCAGGTGTAAATAATTGGGAGTGGTGAGTGTTGTCCGTCCAGCGGCTGCTGTCATTACACCAGCTGCCTAGCAAGAACATGACTTTCAGGACCAAATGATTGCAAATAAAACATTTGATTGAGAGGAGAAGATAGTGAGAACCATAAACAGGCTGGATTCTGCCCTTTAATTTCACCATTTTCGGAGAATTGGTTTTGCTGTGCTGCAGAGTAGGTCCCTCACACAAGCAGTTTAGTTGTCTGCCCAAGGACTGAAATTTAATTTAGCTTGTGTCTTGTGCGTGTGTGTGTGCGCGCGAGTGCATGTTTCTGTCAGTCTGACTGTCTTTGTGTCTGCATGAGTCAGTTTGCAGTGCCTCTGTGTGCAAAAAAAAACTGTCTTTGCATGAACTGCATATGTAAACAATTGTGCTGTTGTGTTTGTGTGAGCATGCTGTTTACTCTCTAGTGACTAAATGGTTTTACACTGCCAGTTTATTACCGTACCATTTTGCGTTGTCTGGTTGTATTGAGGTATTAGTTGACTCTGTACACTGCTGTGTTGTGTTTGGATTTGAATGCTTTCTCGACAGTTGTGCAATTGATGTTTTATCACTGTGTTAACCTGTAAAGCAAAAATAATAATTAAAAAAAATGCCCCTAGTTACTGTTGCCACCATCGGTTTGTTGTGGAAAAGTTTTTGGCAGTAATTTTCTGTTGGGGAGTACACTGATTGCATATTTACAAAGTAAAGCAGCTGAATTGTTAAACAATGGTCTCAGTGTGGCTAGTTTGTAACAGTTATTTTGTGTGTATGTGCGCGTGTGTTTATGGTGCTGGGTCCTGATGAAAGCCTAGTGCAGACGCATATATCAGAGCTCCAGCACTAATAAAAGGCCAGCAAGCTGTGCTCCTCTCCTTCTGGGAACAGCACCACTTTTTACTGCTTCTCTGACAGCAAGATAAAGTGCCCTTCCAATTAGAAAAATATTTGGCCACATACCTACCAACAGCAATCCTGGGTTTTTATTTTTCATGCCATTTGATCAGGAATCCTTGCTATTTTTACAGTGTGCTTTCTTATCATCTTGTCCTGGATATGCACATGTTAATGCACTCCCCACTGTAATGCTGTATAATGAAGTAACCGTGATATTATTTTTGTGTTTCTTTTCTCATTTTGCCTTTTTTTTTATTTTCATAAAGGTAGAGCTGCATACAGTTATGCTTTGGTTTGGGAGGGAGACAGAATGTGTTTTTGCATTTTGCATGAGAGGATTTCGTGCTGCTGTGTGTTTGGGTTGATGTCATTGTTGTTGCCCCTGTCATCTGTCTATGCCTCATACAGAGTCGTGTGCATATATACTTAACCGCTGATGCTAGTCCCTATCTCTGTTTAAGAATACTGTAGAGGGTTTTTTCCCTTTTTTCCAGAGAGTGCATTAAAATTAAATTCTCTCTTGTTGTTGTGAAAAGAGGCACACGTAAAAAATAATTGGCTGTAGGAGAGAACAAAGGGCTGGCTCCTCTCTCCTCCCTGCACACCCCAGCCAGGCATTAATATCAAGCCTGCTGCATTGTTCTGCCGTCTGCAGCCATCCCCCTAGCCAGACACTCAGCTCTGGAGAAGTCACTTTTAATGTCTGATAATCAAGGTGAATTTTCAAAAAGCTGCCATTTTCAAATGATGGTGTATATATTATGTGTAGATGGGAGTTCAGGAGCAGAGGAGCTCCACTTGGTGAGAGAGAGAGCTTCAGCCATGCGAAGTGAAAGAGAGACACCTAACGGCTGCAGAGGGAACTGCAGGCTGAATTTAGCTCTATTAGAATTCTGTGAAGGACAGAAGCCAGCTGGAATATCAGTGTCATGGCTGAAATTTGCCTTATAATTTGCTTTCTTTAAATAAACTTTTAGGGTTCTTTTTTTGGTTGGGGTGGGGGGGGGTCATTATAACTAGCACATCAGTCTATACTATAGAGTACACATTCCAACAATGCAACATCTGTGTGTGTCTCCTGTGGATGTCAGGTGTCAGGGGAATGTATTTCTAGAGTGCAGACACTGTCTGCAGTTGCAGCTTGCTGAAGGGAGCTCTTGTGCAGCGTTATTGGGGAATCAGGCAGCCAGCAGCAGAGCAGTGGAGCTCCATTTCCGTGCTACAGGGCACAGACTCATCTTCCTTTTGCTCCTCCCATGTCCCCTCATCCCCCACCACTAGGTATGATTATTTCTCCTCCGCTCCAGCGCACCATTATATTTCAGGTCCGCAGTTACCCCTCCCTGCTGTCATTTTTCATGGCATGTTTTTGCCTGTGTGCAGCGCTGCACATTTGCACTGTGCCTGTGCAATATGTTAAGGAGGTGAATATATGCAGTGTGCAGAATGTAATAAGTATATATTTATTTTCTTTGCTGGTGATTTAGTGGTTTTTCCGGTGCTTGAGAAAAAAGGCCAGCTCTAGCCATGTATCTTAACAAACATGACTGCTGCGTATGCACTCGCCTCCAAGGCGTTTTACTCACCGGGGAAACAAAATTATACATCTGAGGCAGACTGGTTGTTTTACGTGGTATGACTGTTAAAAACCTGCTTGTTATTTTGGGGTATAAGCCCGGCTAGCATCAGTTGGGGTAAAGTTATGGTTGTGTATCTGGCATTCGCTGCATTGTAAATGTGAATTTTAGATGCCGTTTTTGCAGCGATAGCACTGTTGATAACAGATCAGGTGATCAGACATAGTGTGGCTTATGATCTTTTGTTTGATCTTAAAATAACCCTGTAATACTTGGGAAAAAAAACAAAAAAAAAACAGGCAGCCATCGGTCAACAGCACAGGATGTTCACCACCTTCTACTAGCACCACAGTAGTAATGCAAGAAACACAGGCATGATAGTAGTTTCCAAAATCAAAATGCAAATGCTCAGCAGACACATACATGGCTGAAATTGACATCACACTCAGAGGGGAAGTAGCTCTAACCCTGTGAAACAGTAGGATTTAAATGGATTCTGTGCTGGGAGCAGCACGGTGCACAAGTCTCCCTCTGTGAGGCTGTCACAGTGGGACACTTGCAGACTTGCATAACAGACAAAAGGAAAAAATAATAATTCTTAAAGATACACTACATGACTTTGTTATTGTGAACTGCTACCGCCCATAAATCTCAAAATTTCCTCCTTGCTCACTGTTGATAGGTTTTAAAGGGTGCAGGTATTATTGAAGTGATATCGGAAACTACAGCAGCCATAACAAGGGAGTCAGGGAGTGTACCGCAGAGATTATGTAAAATATTATCCAGTGTGATGCAGTGTGTTTAAGTATAATTGATTATTTGAGATTTAAGCTGCTATGAGAGACTAAGTGTACTAGTTCAGTACCTTGTGAAGTGGAAAGACACTCTCTGATTTACACCCTTTTGTTATAGATAAGGATTTTTAGATGGCTGTCCATCTGAATTTACATACAATACCAATGATTGATAGTTTGCCTATAGTTTCCATATAGACTCAGTTTCTTACTAGACAGTCTCAACATTAAAAATGAATGGTATTAGCTGTTGGGGTTTTGTTTGTATTCAGGAGTATAGTGCAGCTTCTATATATAGAGTATTTTCCCCCTGGCTGTGGGCTGCAGTACACACCATATAATACCCTATCTTCTATCAAGAACAACTTTTGAGTGTTCTGGCAGTCCTATAGTGTATTGTCATATCTGTCAGTGTAACGACTGCCAACAAGCAGGCTCAGATTCCATCTTTTTGTGTTGATTCATAAAAATGTACAAAAATTGAATACATCTCAGGGCTTACAGTGCTTGTTCACTCTGCCGTACTATACACACCTGATACCTGGTGCCTTGATGTAACATTGTTTATAGATAACTTGGTTTTTGCCGTCAGTGTGATTGCATAATAGCCAAGCATTCTAATGTGTGAGTGCTTTATTTGCTCCCCGGCACTTGTAGTGGGAGCATTATTTTTTTCTCTCTGGTTGGAGGGCATACTTTCAAAGTGTGGATCTCAGCTGCGGTGCAGAATAAAGACAGAGAAAGGAGGAGGAGAGGGCCACAGGCACTCTGATGAAAGGATGTGTGGGGAATCTGGAGTGTGGAGAGAGAGCAAGCGTTTTGCCAGTCCGGTGTGGCAGAGCAGGTCTGGCTCAGTGCCAGTCTGGGCACTGTGCCCACGAGGAGGCAGTGTGTGGCTAGCACTGACTGTAGCACAGTGAGAGGGATGCTCAGACAAGCAAGAGAGAGGCTGGGAGACTGTGTCTGTGGGGGGTGTCTGAGGCTGACTGGCAGAAGAGGTTTAGTTTGCATTTGCATGTGAAGTGGCCAGGTTGTGATACAGCAGGAGAGTGGGGAGCGGCAGGGAAGAATGAGGGGAGATTTCCTGGGCAGTGTTATGTCACCAGCTCTATTACTGATTACGGCTCTAGTGTGTACAAGCAGTGCTGGTAAAAGTTGCAGTTAAACTTGTATCCTGTTCTCACTGCGTCGATGGAACAATTGGCACAGTTCATTTAATCAGGCATTTGTTGTTTCAATTAATCATGCACTTGATTGTTGCTGTTAATTGCTTTGTCTATTGTTTCTTTATGCGCTGCCTGAGTAAATAGTTTCTCCATGGGACGCAAATGTTATCTTTCTGCTTTGTATGCATTTACATATTGTTTGCCTTTCTACATATTATCTCTCTCTTGCTCTCCCTCTCTCTCTCTCTGTTCTCCTCTTTGTATCCTTAAAATATTCTGCACACCCCTCAGCAGTTCCGCATGGCAGACAGCCCTAATATAATCTGTGCGTCTGAATTCTAATTTATACCGTCAGGATAAAATAAATAGTCTGCAGTTAATTATGGGGAGCCAGCTCCTGGCTTTGCCCCGGTGATTTATGAAGTGCACGTAGGCATTCTGCAACGCATTTTTCTTAATTTATTTTTAATCTGTCTTTCAATTAATTTTACTGCAAACGTCTTAATGATGGCAGAGGGCTGTGTTAATGAGGCCGGCGAGGTGAAATGAACAGGCACTCACCCCTGTGGGGTGGAAGTTAGAGACTTTGAGGATGGGGTCATACAGAGGGTCTTATGGTTCAGTCCCTGTTGTGTTCCATGTCATGTTTTCGCTCTCCCTGAAAATCTCCGAGCATTTCACCTGTGTCAAAAGAAATAGTTCTCAAGAGGTAAACAATTGTTTTCTAGTTTCGGAATTATTTGTCTCATGGTGTGCAGCAAAGGTTTTTTGTGCCTCATTTGACCTCCTCTAGTGAAAACAATACAATTGAATGTCTGTTGTTCTCTGTGATTGGCATCCTCACACCCACCATCACTTCTCTTTAAGATGGTTCATTTAGCTGTTGTAGAGGAAGTGTCACTCTATTCTTGAACTACGCCCATTTTTCCAGTGATTTTGACACTGCGTGATTGTCCAATTCACACATCTTGTAGACTACTTGCAAATTTGGCGCTTGAATAAAAGTTGTATTCACAGTGGAATTGGATGAGACAGGTTTTTTGTTCTTTTTTGTAACTAATGACTTCACAGTTAAGTAAAAATGTAGTGCAGCTTTCATAGTCTGACTATTTGCTGACTGACCAGCTTGGCAAGTGGATTTCAGGTGTTGCTGCTTGCTTATCTTTTTGTCTTCAAGCTGGCGTGGATTTACAATCCACTTTGTCCCGGTGTGTGTTGCCTCCTCATGGGAGGGAGAGAAAGACGCAGTCTCTGCCTCACAGACAAGAAAATGCCTCATATGATTAGAAGCATTTTATCCATCGTTTCACCCCCTCTCAAATTAGACCAATGTCTCTTCTGTACTTGTTATGCACCATCGTTTTCTGCCAATTAGCATGGAGCGTGGTTGTCTCAGTGCTGGAAGGGCCTGGTGTGGGGTAGGCAGGAAGGCTGTGTAACCGTGGTGGTCAGCTACCAGACAGCTCACATCAGCCTACCCCATTAGGGACATCCGCACGCAGCTCTCTGCATCAGGATGCTCTCATTTACCGCCTCCACATCCAGCCATTTATCTCTCTTTACCCCGCTTTCGCTTGCTTCTCTCTCTCTTTTTAATTTTCCTCTCAAAAACAGATCCCACATTAAGCAGCCGAGCATGGCTGGCTGCAGTGCCTCTCCTGAAAGAGCAAAGGAATGATTTAATTTCTCCTCCTCTCTGTCTCTGTGGCCTCCTCTCCCTGCTCATACACAGATCATTACACACAGAGGCCTCATTTTCATCTCCCTGTGAGGGCACATGCAGGGCTTTAACTAGTCAGCCACGCCATGGCCATTGCTGACGATCAATACCTGTGGTCAGGACGGAGCACGCAGCGCTTCCTAAATAGGCCCTGCAGGTCCAACCATAAAACACCTTAGAGGCCATACATGCCAACCCATAAATCGCCTTTTTTTCTTTTTGGCTTTCATTCCTATGGAGGAGTGAGAGGAGCCAAGCCTACATTGGATAGGTTACCCATTGAGCAGGGATAATGATGATTAACAGGTCATGACACTATCCAGAAAATACTGCTAAACTAAAGGTCTGGGGCAAAAGTTCACTCCCAATGAGTCTGGTTGGTATAAGAGTGAGATAGGGAAAGAGTTTATATGTGTGTGTGTGTGTGTGTGTGTGTGTGTGTGTGTGTGTGCGGATATATATATATATATATATATATATATATATATATATATATATATATATATATATATATATATATATATATATATATATATATATATATATATATATACACCAAGGTTTCCTCTGTTGTGCGGCCATCCTTGAGTGCTGTCCAATTGGTAACTTAAATTCTTAAACTATGAGACAGATGAAGGAGAACATTTTAGTTAATCCCTATAAACAACTATCTGCATATTATTGCACATGAACTATGAAAACAAGTTCGTTAAAAGCTAAATATGCATGCATTCATTCTATTTTGCTCTCTCAGGAGCTGTTTACCTACATACAACCAGAGCCTGTTTAAAGATGATTGATCGACACACCACAAACGGAAACCAGAACGCTTCTGTTTACCAAAATCTTGTCCCTAGCCCACATATTCTGCATTCACATGCAGGTATCCTGTTATAGAGATGGGAGTGACTAATGTCATGAGCGTATATGCAACACAAATTATTTAAAGTACATGGTGTGAAATCTGCTAAAACATCAGGGCATGCAGAGATGGTTTAATTTAAACAGTAGGCTGCTCACAACTGAGAGCTGCTAATGAGATTTTACTCAGTTGGAACCTAAATGAAACTAAGATAAGCTCAGACGAATAGTCAGTTCAAGTTTTTCTATATGGATAGTTCCCTGTTTAGTTTGTGGGTTACGGGACTGGAATAGGTGATATATGGACCAGATGAGAGTTAGCCTGGGGGCTGGCAGACAGAGACAGAAAAATGGATGTGTTTCTCATCTTGTGTTCGCCTCCGAGGCTCTCAGCTGGCCTGATCCCTACATTAACCAAACAGATAGCCAACAACTTTAATTACCTTTGCATTCAGTCGCTCTCCCTATCCACCACTCCCCACTTCGCTTGTGCAAATGAAAGAAAGAGAGGGATAGAAGGAAGAGAAGCATAATTACTTATTTACTGGAGTGCAGCAGAATGCCTTTTGCCAAATGGCTCTAATTCCAAATGGTTAACAAGATTTTTCTTTTTAATAGAGCCGAAGCCATGTGACAGCAAATTGCTTTCCTATTTGGGGCCTTAATGGCTTTTCATACTTTGCACTTCCAATAAGCAGTAAACTCGGAAATTAATATTGCACACTGTGTTATGATGCAAATGGGAGCGAGATAGGAGAGCTGTACCTTCACGCAGGAGCCTCTGATTAGATCCATAATTGCTCTGGTGGGATTATTTTTCCCGTTTGTATGGACTTATTTATATATTTGTATAATTTCCGTCCACATGCTTCACTCCAGCATCATTATCAGTGACACATCTGCATTGCTGTACGTTGCATTTTACTTTTGAATGACTTTTAATTAGTTGTAATAGAAGATGAACATATTCACAAGTTCTAAATATGATAATTGAGAGTGATTTTTATAGCCATACCATGACGCCACTGAGCGTTTTGCTTTGAAGTAAGTGATTCTCTAAGAAAAAATAGCAGGTTGAAGTACATCCTCAAGTAGACTTATGATTGAGACACATACAAAGAGTGAAAGACCACTTTCTTGCTCATCTCTAGATTCTGAGTAGATTTGTATCAGTCTGCCGTTGACTGGCTGACTTAGACTGGTTTGAACCCCTCATGCTGACACACGAACAGGCACAATCTAAAAAGATGTATTTGTGCAAGGTGTTTCTTAATTAACTTTTGATCCAAGTCATTTCATTTCCAATTCCATTTTACACATTCTCAAATATTAATCCTTGTCTGTGCATAAGGTATTGTATTCATAATAAGGGGGCTCACACAGTGGCACACAGTTCACACAGCACTTGTGGGTACAGAATTTCTCTGCTAACAGCACACAGATCAGGAAAAATCCATATTTGTGGAGATGTCACACAAAATACTTTCTTTACAGCTTTTTTATGTCCCCCAACTGTACTTCCATCACCAAGACCCTTTTTTACATTAACAGTGGGGTCCGAAACGATCTAGGAAATGATCAGAAGGCTGTCGTTTCTGAGGATGAGAAGCAGTTTCAAAACACAAGGCCAAACACTTGAGGTGGTCAAAGAAATGAGAAGAGTATGACAGTGAATGACTGGGAAAAAAGTCCTGCTTACTAATGAATCCAAGTATAAGACCAGTTGGTTCAACTCAACCCTGATCAAGGAGATGTACCACTACATTCTTCAAAGACATGCTATACTATCAGGTTTGCATCTTTGTGGAGAGGGATTCATACTGTGGCAGGATGAGCAGCCCAAACGCACAACAACTGCAAAATGGAAGTATCTTAAAGAGTGGTGTCAGACTTTTGGACTCCACTCTACCTCTTCTTTTGTCATTTTTCTACTCCTGGATGTTTTCAGAAGCCTCCTTTCAAATGCAGATTTTCTGAGTAGTGTATGTGGGCCTCCCTCAGCGCTGTCCTCAGCTCTCCTGGGCTGTCATTATGAGGAGAAGGGTTGAGACTGTCCTGTGTTTTTGGCTGTAGCTGCACCAGACACACAGCCAGCCTGACCCGCAGACAGAAATAGCAAATAAATTCAGCTGGATGGGCCTGCGATTGCTGCCAGCGATTGAGGTTAAGTGTCCTTTGGTGTACAGGGCCTGAGCGTACCAGCAGCCCAGATATTGGTCACATGACCACACACATACAGTCTGACTCTTTGGCTATATCACCATGGCAACCCTTCATTTCTTCTCAGCGTGCTCCCATTTCACCTGTCATTCTGGTAATTGGCTCGGAAATTTTCTGCATATCGTCATGATGATCATAATAAGACAATATTTATGAAGCGAACAGTGACAGGCAAGTGTGGGGAAATGTGGGGGGGGTGAGGCTTTCATTAGACTTGAATATTAATGCAGCAACAGGGCTTTTTAGGGACTAATAAAGCTTGTTCTCCTTGTTTTCACAAGTTCCCGCTCATTGTGTGCCTGAGCCACACTGTAGAGTGAGTCTGAGTTTCGATTTGGTTTTAATTGGGTCACCCGCTCTCCTCTCTTGCAGTCTTTCTGTTGAACTCAGCTTAATTAGACCTACAAGATTGTGACACTACCAGAAACATATTATATCTGCTCTGCCTCTATTTCCATTGATGTTCTGTTTTTAGAAGTATTGATAAGACAAGCTATGTAATGACATTTGCTATACTGCTGTAGTCACTAATGGCCCTTGGCCAGTGTTAGGCTGTATAGTGGCACAGAGAGAAATGGATAAAAGGTTTTATGGAAATAAAAGATTGTTCCTGAAGGTGGAGATAGCTGGGCCTAATGACGGTTGTGCCAGCTGCTCCTCATTACCAAGGTCACTGGCATCGGGACCAGCTGAGATCTGCTAAGTGGTCTATAGCCTTTATAAAATGTCCATGAGGCTTTTTCCATCAGCACTGAACACAATGACACCATAAACTCTGCGAAATGCATAACAAACTGATATTTTCTCTCATTATTCTCATTTAAACTGGTTTTCTACTCTGACACCGAAAAAATGTGTGCGGTCGTGCTGTATTTACATGACTGCTGCATGTTCATAGCGCAGTAGGCCATAGAATGCATTTTCTCGCTTGGTCATGCCTGAGTGATAATTACTGTGAGAGATATGTCAGAAGTAAATTAATTTTTATCACAAATGTATCTTTTCTTACGCACCAGCAGCGAAGGATATGCAACTTTATTTCTCTAATTTATGAGCTCCCTCCAAACCTCATTAGATTTTGAAATATCAACATCAAGTTATTTCACAGTGTTCTGTAATGCTGAAAACTATTTCAGTCGTGCTTTGGAGAGCAAAAGCGAGAAAAGCCAAGCGCGGTGTTGGATTTACATTATAAATGTGCTGTGGGGGTGGGAGGGGGTGTCAGTGGAATTAATTGATTAGTCTGTATTTATCAGAAGAGAATGAGCACCTAATCCCAGTTTACATTATTAAAGATAATACCACAGTGGTTTGTGCCAGACCACCACACTGAATCAAAGTCTGACATGGACTGATGATGTATGGATATATTATTCAGAGCATTGCATGGACCGAACAGTGTGTCTCGGTTATCTGCCCTCCCAGCTTACTGCCTCCTCATACATGCACACACATGCACAGAACCACCACTCATCAACCCCTGGAGGGCACCTGTGTTTTCAAAGTAAAGACCACTAAGAGAATAGCCCCGGGCGTCTGAATACTGAAGTGCCCTATGTTACACATTAGAAACCTCTGTACAAGCCAGGAACATAAACACTCACAATTGCCCTCGCCTCCTTCCAAGAATACCCCAAAAACCTCAAAACAAGGGGAAACCTGCCGACACAGGCCAGAATATGGAACAGGTAGTCTGTGGGGACTTGACCACATTGACGACCCCTTACTGAGAAGTGCAGCTCATTGGACAGCCACCTGACCAAGAAATATAGTATAAGGATAACTAACAGTCTGATTAGACTTTAGAACATGTTTTGCATTACATTTGGTGGCTAAATTTTACAGGTCAGTGAAGTTTGTCGTTAAAAGGACAGGTGAACATGGCACATGGCACATGGAGAGGGAATGAAATGCTGGAAAGGGTCACAGGTTGGATTCAGACACTGCCTGCAGACACAGCCTCTGTACAAGGTTTGCACGCTCTACCAACTGAGCTGCTAGGGCACCCCTGAATTATATTATTTCTTTTATTTCTGATTGGTACAGCTGACTGTCAGTGTTCACAATGTAGAAAACAGCGGCTTAAATTCAGGTGCACCAAAAGACAAAATGTGTAGGAGGTAAACAGCCCCAACCCCCCTTTACAGGCAGACACAGGGGTTAATGATCAGACATTTCATTCAATCACCCTGTAGCGTAAATGAGGTTTGATCAGACGCCAGGAAAAGGAGAGCAAGCAGCCTTCAGAGTCAGCTTCACAATCTGTCATAATGAACACTTAAATAATAAAAGAAAAACAGTCCTATTAAGAAGCCGAGAAAGACGAGAGTTTTGGTGAGAGCAAGGAAGCTGTAATCTAAATTTTTAATGACCATTCCTGCGTGATGCCTTTGTCTATGTATTTTGTCTGTTTGGTAAGGGAAACGAGTCGGCACTGTCACACTTAATGCAGGCGACCCTTTTGTGCTCGAGCAGTTGGTAAATAGCTGGGGAGACATTTGAATGTCTTAATAGATGTTGTAACTGCTCCGTCTCTAAATGTGTTGAAATGGAGGCGTGAGGAATGGCATCATTAAGGTAATGTGTTCAGGAAGCCAATGAGTTGTGCTCTAACCTCTGCTGCTCAGCCTGAGATCCGGTAAGTGCACAATCTTGGGTCACCTTAATCAGAGAGAGGTTGCACTTACAAACACACACATACACACACAACGCCTCAATTACATTGTGAAATTGCTCTCAAATGAGTTGTACAACATGTCTAACCACTCCGTGTATGTATTCTCTTGAAGATTCTGTGTCTATTCTGTGCGACTTCAATCGCGCAGTAGGTTTGTCTGTGAGATCTGTTTGTGTTGTTGCTGTTTTAATGCCAACCAAACTGCCGTTTCACTGGCCAAATGCAAAGAGATGGCAGTCTTATATCACTTCCAGACAAAAGCAAATAGTGCTGAATGTTGTGGTAGGCCAAATGTACAGGGCAGTGGTTCTTCTATAAGTTTTAATGGTCACTTCGCATTAGGAAGACTCAGGACTGAGGGGAGATGGATTTAAGCCGCATATGTGCTTTTTATCTTGGCACCAGACAGTGTTTCCAAGCACAGCAAAGCATAAGATTACTCTCTCCCTTCTCTTTTTCCTTGTCAACCCTGCAGCGAGAGTCAACAACCATCCTTTTCCACACACATTTGTCCTTTAAAGTGTCATCTCGCTGAGTTGGAAGGCAATCAGTAATGACCAGAGGTTCTTGTGTCGTTCGGTGCTCCAGTGTGTGTTTTTGTTTTGGCTGAAGAGTTTTTAGTGATGAATTTCACCCATCACGTCCTCCACTATGGTTGACCAATGAGTTTTGTGAAAGCATGGCCCGTGGTGTTTTTCTTTAATAAGTCTAGAGGTGAGGCAAAGCAAGCAGGTCATCAGTCATCCTGTCAGGATCTTAGCCTCTGATTAGCCCTGTATATTGGCGGAGATATTTAACCAGCCACAGTTGCCAACGTCAACCAGTCTGAGCCTTCACGTATTTACTTATTTTAGTAAATTAAAAATGCATTTCTGGCCTTTTGTCAATTTTGTCTTTAATGTCTTTGAAAAATACACACTCTTTTTCATAAGAGTGTGCTACAAAACCAAATAGCACATTCAACCATTCATTGGATGGTGTGGGGATGATCTTTTGTATATTTATTGTCACAACAACCAATAAATCACTAGATACAATAAGAAAAATACATAAGACACACCTTCGACCAACATGAACACTGCATATGCAGTTTAGTCTTTGTCCACCATGTCTTTTTTTGTTTTATTTATTTATTTATTTAATATATATCTCTGTACGCTCAAGACTGCAAAAACAATTCATAACGCTCAAACAAACGTACCTGGCCAGTAGGTGGCGATAAAGTCTACATCAGCAACAAATTACACACCAGCAAGGAACATTCTGAGCATCCGTAGTGAACTTGATCTAAAACCATAGAAAAAAAACACTAAATTAAGTTATAAACTTGTATTGAAACCTAATGGCGTTAACAAACAGCTTACATACTTGCTAACCAAATATAAACTATTAGTTGTTTCAGGCAAATTCTCATTACACTAAACGACCATGGGCATGCGCAAATCAAGGTGATGACTACTTTCCCAAATGCTCTGTTTTACAAACGGATACACTGAAACCTTTTCAAAGATCTGCACTTGAGAAAGCTTTTGAAAAAAAGAAATTTTCAGTGACCTTAAACACTCTTTGCATGCAAACAAGAGGCCAAAATGCGGAGGGAAATGTTTGTTGTTAGCAAAGAATATCTGTAAATTGTAAATGCTGTCTGTGGACAAGGCCTTGGAGCAACATAAAAACTAGTTGGCAAGCAAACAAAGAGGTCACACTATGCATTCCTCGATGAATTATTGCATTAATGATACTGCTGCTTGAATGGCAGAATTTGGATGTTTCAAAAGTTGAACTTAAAAAATCAAAAAAATCAACTGGCAGTCTTATATTAAGAAACTATAAATACATCCCCTATATCTAATCAGTTGAAATCAGTATGAAATCCATTAAAGAGAACATACTTTAGACAATACTGCTGATGCTGATGAAGGCATATTTGAGCTCAACTGATTAGGCTGTTGCATCAGATCAGTCAGCTCTCTCTCCGGCCCTCTGTTCCTCCTCTGTTCCTTTACCTTATTCACCTTCTACTCAGGACTCTTGTGTGGTCCAGCACAGCCCATGCAGGGCCAACCTGAAACAGTGGTACTCTCGCCTTTGGGCCTCGGTTACACACCTCAGAATGGATCTTTATTTACAACACAGAACTCGGAAACAGCTGGTCAATCCATTTAGCCTAAGGCCACTGATTTGTTCGTATTTACTACAACAGCCAAAGAAAAGCCAGGGTATTTTTTCCTCTCTCCTTCCTATTGATCCGGCGCTTAGAAAATCTGCCCTGCTGTCTAAACACTATTGATCCCTCCCTCTCAACGACAGGCTCTCGCACCAGTGTATAAAGGGACTGGATGAATTGAAATTTCATTTCCGACAACTTGTTCCTGTTATTTTTACCCTTTTTTCAATAGTAGGGAACATGGGCTGGCAGGCCGCCACTCACAGAGAGTCGATCAGTGTTTGGCTCAGAGGGGAGAAGAAGGATAGAGGTTAGATTGTAGAGACTACTAAGCAGGTCTGAAGACCACTGTGCCATAGACAGGTCTTGCTCTGTCACTTAGCTCTCAGTGATCATTAATAGTTTTTAGAACATCTTACTTTGTATCATTTACAAGACAGGAAAGCCACATTAGGGCTGCATTAAAGCTCATCCAGAGTGGACTCAGGTAGTCAACCATCATTTTAATGAATGTGTCGAACAAACGGGTAGTTTCGCATCTTTTTCCACTGATGTAAAGTCGTTAATACTTAACCTCACTGCTGCTGTCCATTACAGTGAGTATTTAGTTTCACATCATTGGAGTCAAGTTTATATTATTGTTTGATAACCCTGCAAACTGTTGAAAAACAGAAAACATTGAAAACATTGCTCTTCTTAAATAATTTATTTGCATGTTACTGTACATCACTATTGATCAAAATGATCAAACCCACAATAGAAAGCAAATACAGAAATTATTAATCATTTGAACTAGTACTTTGTTGCCTTGAAAAGATAGCTGCTCAGATGCCCTCTAGCCTCAGATGTCGAAGGTCTCAAAGCAAGTTCTGCTTGCTCCTGAGTCATAACATGAAGATGAAAAACATGAAACAATTAATTTGACACACAGTACCATTATGTTCATTATGTATGTGTTTGCAAATGGATTTTTTAACCACAGTTGCATGAACTGAAATCAGTGGCCACCTGGAGTAAACAGAAGGAAATCAATCTAAAAAATGATTGCACACTTTGGAAAAAGGTCAGTAGTGGTTGTGTTAATGTGACAAAACATGGAAACTCTCCAGTATGGTTCTTTAAATGGATATGATCTTATGGTTTCACAAGCTGACATTAAAAAAAAGTCCCACTATGGGGAATATATATATATAGTGTCTTAAAAGAAATACTGCTCATTTAGCTAAAACATTAATATCTTAACTTCTGATGGCCTTCAAAGTTAATTTTGTATATTACTTACATTACTATATTATTCTACTACTACTTATTCTGGTAATTTGTGATTGTTGTTGGATAAACATGCAGAAATTGTGCCATCCTACCAATGGTCGGTCACACATTTAGCAGACAAAACGAGATGATGAAGGAAGCTATGAACTAGGGGTGTAAATCAGGAGTTGCATCACAGTATAATACCATTGATTCTTTGACAACAATAAACTATTTGCAGATATCTGCAAAGTCTGCTGTGATGTGATTTTGATTCAGTCTATTTCAGGGGCCTTTGATCAATATGAGAGGATACCATATGACTATTTAACACTGTCAGTTACAGAAAAACCTGCCAGAACATGGCTCTGCAATTAATATAATCATTTATATTTACTAAATGTATGATGATAATTGTAATTTTTCAATGTTCAGCCCATGTCACATCTGCCTCTTACGTTATAAACATCTGGATTATCACACTGATTTGGAGGCTTCCTTGACCCAAAGCACCCTCTAGCACGTCCAAAAGGTGTTCCACAATACCCCACATAGGGTAAACCAACCAGTAATGACTCCTGCTCCATCTGGCTCACCACTGTGTCCAACACTTACCATTACAACAAGATAGAGTGTTACATAAAAAGGGAGGTTCTGTTTTAATTAACATCAATATTCATGTAATGGTCATAAAACCGGCCTACATTCCATTTCAAGCTCTTAATGTTAATGCATATTTTAATACATTATCATTGCCACCATCATAATTCTTATTATGATAACTGTAATTATTAGATTTATGACAGAATTATGGTTTTGTTCCCTGAAGGCACATATTTTGCAGCGAATCCAATTCCTCCCTGGTGTATAACGCTCCCAGTCTTTCCCCCTCCAAAATACTGAGCAGACACTGATAAAGATAAACACACAAACACCCCAGTGTGTCTGCTGCTGTGCCTGTAAAACACTCAATCTGAATTGCATATCCGCCAAGCCACCGAGCTTGTCATAAGCTGTATTAAGAAAAATGGTCACACGGTTTGACATAAATTGGAAAATGACATTTGGAAAATGGGCGCTGCTGTGGAAATTAGAGATATTAAAATTATAAATCAGTGTCTGCAAGTGCAGGGGGGTGTGGTGGCTTTCCTTGCCTTTCCCTTTCTTTTTTTTTTTTTTTTTTTACGCCTGCCTCTCTCACCATGTTCATCTCCGGCTCTATTTCTCCCCTTTTCTGTCTCTCACACATTTCGTATTTTGTGCTTTCTCTGGAGGCAGTCAAAGGGTCGGAGCCCACAAGTCAGTACAGTAAAAGTGGTTTTAAATGCAGCCACACACATGTCCGCCCCACAGGGACAATCCCAACCTCTCATCTGGCAGTAAAAGTGGAGGATACTGTATTTGCATTAAGATGTGTTTGTGTGTCTGCCGCAGCCACATCTCGTCAGCTTATTGCTCAGCTCTGTTGCTGTAACCTGCTAATGGATCATCTCTGAGGTGTGATATGTATTATGCAAAAGTAAGGTGTGCTGACACCTTTAAAAACAGACGGCTTCAATCCTCTGTGCGCCTCACCTCTGCTCCCTCTTTCTCTGTGTGTTGAGCAGGAGGAGGCGAGGAGGCTGAGCGAAGAACATAGTTCTGATCTACAGGTGGAGATAGACAGGCCAAAGACAAAGCAGCAGGATAAGAGGCAAGAGCTGCAGAGAAAAGTCAGTGGCCTCCCTTTTACTGAAGTACCACACACACACACACACACACACAGACTCATATGAATACACATACAATTCACATGACTCTTTTCGCTAGAGAGGTGAGGGTTTTCCACTACATACAAGTGGTCATGTGCACCTTTGGCTTCACTTCAGCTTTTCATTTGATTGTGTACTAAGAACGGAGTCAGACAAGACTGGAAGTGCTCTGAGCCTTCATGCCTTGACCTGTTAACCTCATCCTCTTGGGATAAAAAAACACTCCCTTACTTACGAGGAACTGCTGCTATGCCACGTATGCTGCCTTTAAGACATGTGTCAGGAGCTCTTTTCATTGGTGGAGCAGAAAGAAAAACATTCAATCTTTGCGCCCTTGAGGGATTGAATGCTAAATTGTACCTTTGTGATGTTTAGACCAGTGATGCACAAACCCAAACTTAATGGTGGGTCAAGTGCCAAAAGTAAACACCTATTGCACTGTGTCATATTGTCAAGACACAAAATGGTACTGGAATCCCAAGTTCCCTTAATTGACTGACTTCCAGAGCAAAGTGTCTTTGTGGGCCCACCATGCTCTTATTTTGAGAACTAATGATTAATCAGAGATCCTACACATCTTAAGAACATTATAAAACTGCATAAACAGTCATCTACATTATGTTTTTTATTAGTAGTACTTTTTAATCACTAGAAACATTTTTAGATAGAGTGCAAAAAGGATGTATTTTTTCTGGGCTGTGAAAGACAGGATCTAAGAGCAACCACTTCCTCAGACCTTCTTTACTCTGCCTCCACAACACATCTGCACATGCGTTACACTCTTCCAGCTGGAAATTTGATCACACTTGCAGCAGTGGCAGTCCAGTACTATATGCTTTATATGTTTACTATGAACGCTCATTCACGCCTGAAGTCTGCTCAGCTTCATTTTCTTAAAACATTGGGTTCTTAAGTCAGGAAGAGCCGTTAGCTACTGTTTATTAAGTATCATGGATGCTATGGATTGAAAATAAAAAATATATATATATACATTAACCTTAGCTTAAGACTCCTATCTGCACACCCAGCCCGACTTCCTACGCCGCCACTCCACCACGGCATAGCTGACTGCCACTTCAATATTTCAGCACCTTTATTGACTTCTTCTTCAAATCTCGCTTTCACTCTCTGTCCTAATATTGAAATATTAAAGGAGGTATTCTCAAGGAAATCACGTTACAAGAAGAGGCACTTTGTTTTGTTAAAGTTTTAGATGCTTCTCAACATATCAAGAAGAGAGAGGGCGTAGGCGGGTCAGCATTCGTGGCTGTGCCACTTGTGAATATAATTCAGAAACCTTGGTTGATATGGAGTGAAACGGCAGCAAATGAATTGCTGAAAAGACCCAGGCTGTGTCGCAGTTGGAGCACATCCTCCCACTGATTCACCTCAACTCATTGATAATTAAGAAATATATTCATGGACGGTTGCATCTGTGTCTTTGTGCATTTGGCCGAGCTTTACACACAGTCCAAAGAAGTGAGAGATGTAAGGCCCATATCTGAAGGGCAAGGGCTCAGCATTTGTCCACAAGCATAAACCACACACATCCACACATTCAGAATCACATACGTGCACACAGTCGCACACTTCCTTCACCTTGATACTCTCAAAGAAGTCAGTTAAAAAAGGAAACCAGTTCAAAAAGACCTCACAGTTCTGGAGTGGGAATGGCGATAAGCCCAGGTTGACCTTTCCATAATAAGGCCTCTCTAAGCCACCGTCTTAAATTCACCTCAGTAGCTGATCCCTAAACATCCATAGGGTGAGTTTTTAAGGAATATCTGCTGTTTGATGTTGACCTGCTTTGCTTCTGTTTGTAAGTTTTCATTTGTGTGGAGATGGAGGTGCAAAAGGGCAAGACTGCAGTTGTTCTTATTTATGAAAAGTGAGCTTATACTTTTTGCATGACCTTGCAGTATAAAGAGAGAAGTTAAGGAGAAGTGACTGCCCATTTGCTTGGAGAAAGGATGCAAGTAGAGGCCTATAGTGTCCAACTCTGATAGTTAAGCTCAGGCCAGGACTGGTTCAGGTCTTCAGGCCTGTGCCAGATCTCCATGTGCGAGGTGTGTAACTGGAGGTAAGTGTTGAGCACCGAGATGATGTGTTTTTACAACGCAGTCTTGCTGTGCTTTGGGATGGCAATAAACCATGGCCTTCAAAGCACAGCCAAGCGCCACTTACTGCTGAGTGCTTCTCTGGTGGTTGGACGAGATTACTCTCAAAACAAAGTGCAGACAGGTTGATTAATAGAAGGGTCTGCAGAGGTGCATGCCGCAGTATATTTTCACACCAGGCGAACACTCGTTCATTTCACTCGCGTGGACTTTTATGGGGTGATCCTGTCACTGTATGAGTTTGTCACTTCATAAAAATAGTCCCCCCTCTTTGAGTGTCTTCTAGTGAAAACTTATCAGAGCTGTAACAGACGTGTTGTTTAAATGTTGAGGGAGCACGCTGTGGTTTCAAGGTGCAACAGAGACCATATAAGTCCGCAGCAGAATTTGGGGCAAGGAGACCTTGTAAAGTCTGCACTGTGTACTACCACGAATGCAAATGATATTCATAAATCTACTCCCCTAACAAAGGGATTACGTAGTGATGGTGCATTCTGTCATTGATGATCACTGTGCTGTAGTGTATCACACACTGACCCTGTCCATCTGCGTGCTGTCTGATTTCTTTCAAGAAAGATGAATATGATCTACATATGGGATGCTGAGTTAAATGCACAGTTTACATTGGCTGAACTGATAGAAGCCGTGTGGCCTTCTTGATCTTTTGAGTGCAGGAGCCCCGTGGCCAGTAACCGCAAGACATGAGGCAGAGATGAAGACTGTTAGAGGGAAAGACAAAAAATTAGATAGCAGCAGGGTGGGACCTTCAGTCTGGATGAAATGGCCCAGTCTGCGGCAGTAATGATGAGTAGGCTTTGGGTGATTGCAGTCATGGGGGAGGAGGGAGGGGAACTGGTGGCGGCGTGGCGTGCGGTCACCCCCTCATCACATCAGATCACAGGGTTCTAATTAACTTCAGCACCGCATCAGACTGCAATCAGCAGAACCACAGAGGAAATGAGATTTTCTTTTTTTTTTTTTTGCCATGGCGTTCCAAAGCGTGGCATAAAAATGCATATTAGCCTCGTGTTTTTAATTAACATTTTGTGCTTAGGAAGCATGTTAACAGTATCCCTTAATGAGCTTTGTGGAACACGAGCCACGCAGAGGACAAAGGGCAACATCCCCCGTGTTTGCTGATGTGCTGTTCTTTATTCTAATATAATGAGATTAGTAATCATTGTTTAACTCCACATTCAATATTGCATCCACATAATCTCCACCTCTACCACTGTTTCTGTACGACATTAACGTGATAGAATGAGGCCTTCATTTATTAGGATGTTGAGTTGTGGAATGGAGATCTGTCTAGATTTGGACTTAGTTTACTGTGCACATTTGCTGTTGGTGGACTCATCAAACACGTCACCTAGAAATTATGATCCTCATGCTACAGCTCTGTGTGTGTGGTAACAAGATGTAGTTTATCCATTGTACGTATGGATCCCCACCCCCTGATACATGTGAACCTTAGATTGATTGTAATATTTAATGTTAAGTCAACTGCTTTTAGAATGAAGTTTGGTTTAGCAGTATTGTCTCTTGGAGAATATTTTAGCAGTAATGATTCACATAAATGTAGCTGACCTACCGTCTAATAATGAACCTTGTAAACATGATAGAGGAGCAGGTGTGGGTATCATCTATCAGAACAGGTATGTAGCTAGTTTACAGTAATGTCACATTGGACACAAAACCAAAGCAGCAAAATAAAGTGTCTTAACAATGTCAGAAAGTGCCTGGAAATTCAGTAAGGTAGTTGTACATGTCAGGATATGACACCCAAGGCCAAACGGTGGGAGTCAGTCACCCACTTTAATTTAACAGAGTATTGAATATTTTGTGTATTTTCAGATTTTATTTTGTTTTTCCATTTAAGACTGTGGGCAAGAGTTCCTTCCTTTAAGGGTTCTATGAAATATATAGTAAGCATACCCCCTTTTTGTTGCTGCTGCTGTTGTTGTTGTTTGTTAGTTTGCATATCAGAAAAAGCAGATGCTGCAATAGAAGCACTCATTATCTGTGGATCAAACAGACCTCATCACAAGGTCCACTTACTTTTTCTGGTGCTTGAAGGCCATGTGATGTGTCTGTGAGCTCCCCCAAAAACATCCAGCGAGAAGTCAAGTGTTGAAGATTTTGGGGGATTTGATGGCAAAAATGGAATGGAATAGTCAGAATTATGTATTACTTTGTCAATCATATGATTATATTAGTGTAAAATCTGCTGGAAATAAACAATCCCTTTGAGTTTCCTTTGGAAGGGTGCTTTATAACTATAGAGGGAGTCTATCATGGAGTCTGCCATGTTTCTCCAGTGGCCCAAAAAGACACTCCAAACACTTGCTCTCAACAGGACCTTTCACGTTTTTTCGATGCTTCAGAGTAGCTTCTCTACACTCAACATGGGGTAGGCTACCAAATCCTATACACTGGACCTTTAATTGGACCATGCGATGAGATTAATATTTTTATATTTTTTCTTCAAACTAATCCAAGGACACGAAGAAACTTGTTAAGCTTGTTATTTGCAGCAATAACTCAAGCTGTGCTCATCATCAGCTGACAATGATTTTCACTTCACAAAGACAATGAGGCATTTTTAAAAGAAAAACTTGATTCATAAGGTCATAGCTCCTGGTCGTACTTTGCTACAGCCTGCGTCACTTCAGTGCTGGTGCTGTCTGCCTTGATTGATTTCTCATTCTTTCTTTCATTCTAAGCCTTCACACGTTCTTATTACTGTACCTGGTTATGGCGTCAATGCGTTTTGTGTATCTCATATCTCAGTGAGATGTGTCAGCTCTGTATTGCACACAGGGATTTGTGGCACTCTCCAATGAGTCCTGCGCTGCTTTTTAGATTCACTGGGGAATGCCCTCATGAAGAAAGCCTTTTCCAACCCAGTATAGAAGCATTTATGCCAGAAACGTCATCCGACATCTTCTGACACAAGTCTCTCGAGCTGAACTCTGATATAGAATATAAACTTTGCGCTGTCCAAGAGAAAACTTTGTTGCCAATACCTGAAAATTACAATTTTCTTGTAGGCCATCAGTTCTAATAACAGCTGAGTTTCGGAATGCAGCTTGTCACCATGCCTCCTTCAGGTCTTTCCTAATACTTAGAAGTATTTACTTTTCCTGCAAACAACTTGCTGAATTTTTGGAGATCCTGTCAATGGCTGCCAGCTCCTTGCTGGTTTATTTATTCCCTTGTGCATCTGACTGGTCAGTTATTTGTTTTCCACTGTGTCCTTGAGTGTTATAAATGGGACAGGCCTGTCACTTCAATGCTGAGAAGATGTTTAGAGTTCCTTGAGAGATTTTTATTTATTTAATTTTGGTTAGAGCAGAGCGGTGAATAATGCATCTCAACCCGCTACATGTACTGTTTTTATCATTAGCATGCAGCTCGAGTTATCTGTAGAATACTTATGAGTACCGGCAAAATGTTTGTGATGTTATTTATTTATGTTGCTCCTTTCAATTATTCATTTGTTTATTTATTCATGGAAGAACTAACTGAAATTGGAAAATTCATTTTTGCTGAAGGGCACTTGGCCCCACTCTATCCCCTCCCTACACAAAGGGAGAGGAGGGGGTGGCACATCAGGCTTGTTAGTAATTGCTTTGTGTGGTGTTTCTTTAAACTCACCAGAGGACGTCATTTTCATCCGAGCAGTTGGGTCATCTGACAGAAAAAGAGACAGACAGGAAGAGAGACGAGTTGGTGGAAGCTGAGAGGTGTAAAGAGCATCAGAGAGAAAGTAGGCATGAGACTGATCCTGCGTTTTCTCCTCCAAAATTTACAATTTAGCTTGTTCAGAGGGATGAGCTAAGGTAACAGGCCGTGATAGGTGAGGAAATCATATTTTCTGAACTCCCAGACAGAACTCCACAGGTTGGACCGAAGGCTGAGGTTCAGATAGAGAAGGAACATAATAAGATAATAAGCTGTGCTCGCCTTCGGTTGTATCCATTGCCTTCACGCTCTCCTGGCTTCTCCATGATGTTGTGTGCTCACTGTGTTTTCTTTAATTATATGGAGAGGGATTTTGTTCAATTTCACACTTGCACAAACATGCAGCAATTATTCCCGATAAGTGATAACGATTCACTGAAGTTTAAATGAGTGTGTTTGTGTGTGGGGGGCAGGCAAGCGTGAGTGTTTGTGTCTGCGTGGCACTTTAGCCCCGCGTCACAAACTGCTCACGGACATAGATTTAGATTTAGACTGTATTGTCCCAGAGAGAGATTTGTTTGCACAGCCAACTCAACACAAATACATACAGATACAAACACAGGAGCATACAGATAAAGACAATAACTGTAGTCTCTGTAAAAACATTCGTATACCCCAGCAGACAACATTGTCAGTGAGGCAGTTTGTTCTGAGCTGAAAACTCCTGCTCCTCCATCTTATTTATGTCCAACTGGCAGCAGTGTGAAATGATGATTGAGGGCTGGGTCAGTGTCTTTTTCTAGTAAAACTAGTCATAATCAAAGGAGCTGTTTTTAGTCTCTTATTTATGGGTGCGTTTTGGGCGTAACATCAATTAAACCTAACAGGGTGTGATCTCCCTTCGAAGGTCTTGTAGGTCTTGCACTTGCTGCATTGCTATTTAAACAGAGGCACTCGTTTTGGTTGAGGAACAGGTATGAGGTCTTTGGCTGGTGGACCTTCTGCTTCCACTGCCTCACAGTCCTCTTGTGTGTCATCTGTGGATGATGAAATCCACCATTCTCATTAATAGCAGATGGGATCTGGGTGAATGAAATGATACATGGTGGAGTTTTCTTGTAAACAAAGTTATGCCTGGACCTTGATACACTGATGAGGATGTATCCTTGAGGCCTGACAAACATGTTGAATGCATTTCCTTCCTCATGAAACATTAGTATGGTGGATTTTTAAAATATTTAAAATCCCACATTGTTTACATTTATATTTCAGTGAATATTGTGAACCTGTTTGCAAACATTTCTCTATTTACATACCCAGCAGACAGAGCAGCATTAGCATTCATGTGGAATTGTATTTATGGCCACACAACTCGCAGCAACTTTTGTATGCCTGCTTTTTGCGTAGACACTGTGCAATGGGGTTATCCAATCTTGTTTATTCCTGAAAATTTTAAAATTTCAGCCTTGGACAGTGCTGACGAGAGCAGTGACAGTGAACAGAGGAGTAAGTTAGTTAAAAGACACTGAGACAGACCTTGGAGCTGAGGGGACCTGTAGAGTCATGATGATTCTCTAAGGGCTCATTAGTGCAATTGACACTTTTCTGATACATGAAGTCAAATGATCCATTTTTATGAAAAACTGTATTACAGCAGCTTCACAGATTAAAAGACTCACTCACATTGGCCAGGCCAACATCCTCCACTTGCCCCCCAGTCTAATGAAGCCTGTTGTAGTTGCAGCAATAGTGGGCCTCATGAGGGTGGTCAGGCGCATCATGCTCTCTTCTTCAAGGGTGTCAGCGAACACGCAGCACAGCCATGGAATGACAATTTGTAACATTTAATTAGAGCACGCTTCTCTCAGCACAGTCCATTTATTGTAATCTTGTTTATGCACGGTGATTGTTTCACAGTATAGTTTTTTTTAATTAGCTCCCATTGATTAAATTGCATCGATTCTGTATCCTTATTAAAATAAACCCCCCATCGCTGTCCTTCCTTATTTTTCATAATTAAATGTACAGTGTGCTGCTTTGGGGGAGGCACCGGTGACAGTGTTGTACATTTTGTATACAAAGCAGTGGTTAGAATAATTTATTGTGATGGCTGTCAACGAGGATCACACTGATAGGCATTTCATGAGTTTGTCGAGGTGTTTTGCCATGTGTGGTGACAGATGCAGATATGTGAAAGTGCTGCTGACTTAAAGCTCCAGAAGATGAGAAATGAATCACACGTTTTTTTTTGGTTTTCTAGCTCTCAGCTTAAGTCCACAGATGCCAGCCCACCCATTCAACCAGCACTGACCTTGGCTGTTGGGCCCACTGCACGTGGACACATATGCTGGTGCGCACGCATTTGTGCATTCATACGCCTGCTTGTGCAGAATCTCATTCCAAACCTAGTACTCATTTTTAATTTTGATTGATGACTCCGTTTATCTTTGGCATAACACTCCTCTGATACACACCAACAGCTTGTCGGCAGCCTCCCTCACTCCACATCGGAGCCCCTGGTTCCTCTCCCCATCACTCCCCCAGTATGAAAATGATATTAGAAACAAAATGAGATTTGAAATTTTGTGTTTGACAAGCAGCTTGATGAAAGGGTTTCATTGCTGGGCTTGATCCATGGAAATTTTATGCTAATAATACTGCTGGCCAAGCAATCTAGTTGGAAATTAATCAGGAGGCTGGATGGATGGAAGGAAAGGAGAGAGAGGAGAGTAAGGTAGGTTGCTCCATAAACACCCTTCCCCCTCCGCACCCTCATTCCCTCTCCCCAGCTCCAAATCTCATCAGAAATAGCCATGGGGTGTTGTCTGTGTGATGGGGTAGGGAGAGAAATAGGGAGTTAGAAAATTACACTGCAGCTTAGCACTGATTGATGCAGTAATGTATGCAGTAATGTATGCAGCCATGCAGCGAGCTGCCATAATATGGATTAGACCTTGCCCCTTCTCAAGCAGTCCCCTTTTGCATTAAAGAGGACATACACACACATATTTAGAAACACACACACACACACACACACACACACATACACACCTCTTTAGCCATGTCCGTTCTCCCTTATTATTCTATTTATCCTGTTCAGCCTTTGGTGGTGTCTTTTTCTGGATGTATCATTTTCTTCTTATTTTTTTGCTTGCAGTTCGGTGTGTGTCTAAATAGTGATTCAACAGACAGCCTCAGTGTGTATCCTCTGTCTCGTCACACTTTCTTACACACACACACACACACACACACACACACACACACACTCTTTGTCTCTCTGTATTTATTCTCTTCCTCTCTAAACCCTGGGAGTCATCATTACACTGAGTCACTAATGAAGTCATTATCAGATTTCACTCGTTTAAAACAACACAATTAGTGCCGAGGCCTTAATGATGTTTGCAAGTTAAATGCAAACTAATCGCTTTTTTCCCCCATTTCTCTATCTCATTTCCTCTCTCCCGGCTTGCTGCTCAGTTGGAATAAAGAGAGTAAATGAATCACCCAAGTGTTTTGTGGATGTGGGTGTGTTTGTGGGCACATATTTCTCAACCATGTTACAAGTCTGTGTGATTTATTATTTTTACCCCGAGAGACATCTGTAACATCATTCCTTATTTTTGTAATGCATCATCAGCCAGAGGAAAAACAATATTATCCAGTCTAGGATATTGTACTCTGGAGTCTAATAATCTAATGTACACTAGAGCTGGTGTCATCAAAGTGCCAGTGGAGCTGTAGGGAGATGGTAGGTACACATCTGTCTGTCTCTGAATCCCCACCGGTGTTAGGGCTCCATCCCATCACCTGCCCCGGCACAAATACACACAGACGAGAGCAGAACACAAACTCACACACTCAGTCCCTTAGCTTGGACTGGGTTGCTGTTGGAGCAGTCCAGCCAGCAGCAGAGGAAAAGGAGAGAGTGGTCAGACAGAAGAGATATAGGCTAAACAACAACCTCTCTCCATCAGATCTCTCTGTCCTCAGAGCTTTACAGCGCTACAACAACCAGGCTTGCCTTTGTATTACTATCTTAATTTAAGACAGAGAAGGTCATTGAGAGGAAGCTCTTTCACGGTGAGTCCCTGATTAAAATACAATAGATACAAAACATCATTACAGTACATATAAAGCAATGGGGGCACACAATAGATACATCAACAAGTTTCATAACAAACAGGCCAAGGACAAGACCATGAAAGACAACATTTATTCAAAGAAAATATATAAATTCACACTATTCAAAGTTAATCAAAAAAGATTTTTCCACTTGTGTGGAGCATAGTATTTTAGAAGCAGCACTCTACAGGTTCCACACTAACACGTGAATGATTCCTTTCACTTAATCTGTAAAATGATCCTTTAGAAACCCCCGAAAGTACATGTTTGCTACTATGTTTTCTTTCCTAGTAGAGTGTTAGGAGTGCAAGATGGTGTTTTGGCTGTCCATCACTCTTGCTAAAGGCATCTCCTTAGAATGACACAAATCTATTACTACCTGCTGTAAACTTGTACAATAATGGTAATAGTAATAATGATGATAAGGGGGACGAGGAGAAAGAGAAGAAGTATCACCACCACCACTACTCCAAAGAGTGCATACCACCCTCCATCCAAGTGCCGTGGAAATCCATTCAGCAGTTTTTGTGTAATCCTCCTATTACTCAGATGGAAATACCACAGAAAGTCAAACTGCTGGTCAAACAATAGAAGACCAGATAAAGCTTAAGTTATTTTCAAGTTCAAACAAGACAGGTTGGTTGAGGTTTAATGTTTTTTATTTATTAGTTATTTATGACTAGCTGGATGGAGGAGAAGTGAGCATCAGGTGTTGTAAGTGTCAGTGCAGTGAAATGTAGACTGTTTGAAGACAGAACTGCGAGGTGACGGTCAGAATTTTGAGAGAGATCAACAGTGTGTTTGTGTGTGACTGCATGTGCACCTGCAGGATTTTTATCTGTGCATACGTATGCATGCGTCTGTGGATTTGTCCATCTGTGTGAGAGTATTTGTGCACACACTCAAGCCTGTGGAGAGATAAAGAGGGGAGATCATTTCAAAGCACTGATGGACTAAAGTGGAAAGTCATGCTGAGGGTGTGTGTGTGTGTGTGTGTGTGTGTGTGTGTGTGTGTGTGTGTGTGTGTGTGTGTGTGTGTGTGTGTGTGTGTGTGTGTGTGTGTGTGTTGAATAATGGGTGTCGGTGCCTCGATGGAGACCAGTGGTGGAGGAGTAGCAGTGGCTAAAGGTCTGATGGGGAGCTCACCTCCATCTGTGATTGAAGGTTGGAGGTGCTGCTCCCTACACTCTTACTTTCACACTCATTTTCTACCCGACCACTGGCGCAGTAAACAGACACAACAAATCATCAAGTGCTCAGCGTCTCTCTTCCAACCTCAGAAAGAATCCAAAGCATCTGAATCTCTTAATATCTCTTACGCCAGACCTTGATTAGCAATGCAAAACCTCTCCATCACTAACACACACAGTTTGTGTTCTTTGCTGTCTTTTGATTTGGATATATTAATACACTGATTACTATCACAAGGAGTGCTTGGCCTTTCTTCAAAGTTTAAAAAGTAGCTGCTGGTGGGGTGATGTGACACTGATCTCATCTTATTAAGACAGCCTGTAATTTCACGCACTTCCTGCACCCTCACAAAAGTTACAAACAAAAGAAATCAAAAGATTAATTATTTTCGATTTCTGGGCCAACAGGGTTTTTTTTTCTGTATAACATTAAAGCGGCCTGTACTTCGAATTCTAAGTTGTCAGAAGATTCGGGTGACTTCTCAGAATAGGATTGAATGTGTTAATTAACTTGCAAAAGAAAAAACCCAAATCACAACGAAAAAACACTTCAGTTAACAAGCTGATAGCTGGTGTCTAAGCAAAGGTGGAAGACTGCCAATTTAGAATGTGTGCTCCTAATGAGAATCAGTGATATTTGCCTAAGATTGAATAAACAATAGCTACAACAAATACATACATCTATCTACATGTACTTGAAGATGGATGAATTAGAATTCTGTGGTCAAAGTTCACGGCCACTGTGACATTGCAAAATACATTTTTTGGACATTACTCAACAGTTCTCATGATGATTATCATAAGTCTGAAGGTCAACTTCACTGTGACATCATGTTCTGGCCGTTATTCAAGGCTAGCTCAAGAACAGCAACTTGACTCATGCAAGGAGACATACAACCATGAGGCATTCATTCACTGATTTATTTCATTCACTCAACACGATATAGAAAACAGAGATCAATAGGGATCAAACTGTGGAAGTTTATGCAGATCTAGGACAGCATCATCCTTTTACGTTCATGTTCATGACCGCAACATTCTGCTAAAGAGCCCTGGGTCAGTTCTATGGTCCTGGCCCAGAGACGGGAAGAAATCTTCTTGCATGATCAATCAGATACTGGGACAAAAATATTGGTGATAAATGTGATAATTATTCCTTCTCTTGGACAGGATTGTGTTATTGAACCTGTTTTATGTGGCTCGGGTCCACGGGACAAAGGTTGATGTCGGTGATGTAAGCTGCTGGTGATCCCAACAAAAACAGAGTGCACCAAGTTGTAGAATATTTCATTGCGGTACTAATCCAAGTCTCTGTTTGATGTGAGACAAAGCCCTAATAACTGGCTGCTTTGTGGTGATCATAAATGATTCAGCTGTCACAACAGTACATGTCCTTCCAAGACATTTTAATATAAAGGACCAGTGACCTAATGATCCTCAGTGCCCTAGAAAGGAGGCGAGTGCCCATCACCAGCCAGGCCCTCGGCATGTAAAGTCCATACCCACAGCAGTGACTAATTGTTTGTTATGTCAGTGCTTGTCGTGCCCGTTTGCCTTTAATGGAGTGTAGTGTGGTGATCCATCAGGCTGTCGAGCAAGCCCCATGTCAGTTGAAGTGGCTGTGTGTCAGTGGGGCGAGCGTGGCGTGCAGATGTGATTTACTGCCCTGCTTGTTGCCGCCACGTTGTGCCTCGCCTCTTACCCGCACCACGCGGCCCACTCCTCTCATTTACTCTTCTCCCCTTTCCTCTCCTCTCTCGCCAGATTGATTGCCCGTGCAACTGGCTCATGACACTCGCCATCTTCTGGCAACCTTTTAGTGCCGTTTTATAGATGGTTAGCGCACCTCATTTGGCTATTTATACATCTGTAAGTGGCCATGAAATATAGATTTGTCTTGATGGGTGTCAACATACGAGCTATGGAAGCAGAGCTCAGTGACACCTCGTTATTTTAATGGCGTGAGATAAAGAGGCCGCGTGGCAGGAGTAATTTTCAAACGTGGCTAAATTATACTGTTTTTATTTTCATTTAATGTTTGCACTCATATTTTACTCAAAGCAAAGCGCCTTGTTTTCTCTCGCAGTATTTGGTCGGTGCTCAGAAACAGGGATAGGCAGAGAGGCGACTGAGGGATGGGAGGGAACACCCTGCTCCTCTCTCTCACCACATCTTCTATTTGAATGTCGAGGTGGTTCAGAGTGAGAAGAACCCTTAACAGTAACATGATGTGTGACCTGTCATCCACACATGCACATACACATATTTCACTCCATTCACAGGCAAGGTCTCAGAGGTAATTAGGTGCTGGCACCCACTCAGTGCGATGTGCTGGTTAATTGAATAGTTAACACATCAGAGGCAGGCCTGTGCAGATTGGAGGTGACACCTGTCAGGAAGCTGTTCACTCCCGACCCAGGACATTTCCTGCTCTGCCTGATACATATGTCATCTTCGTGGAAATACCAAATTAGGGGCAGGCAGCCGAGTGAGTGCAGTGCAGCAGGTGTGGTGGATAGCTTGGGGGTGGAGGAAGGCAGGTGCACCTCTGCTCTGTCCTTCAAGAGGATTTGCAAAGCTCCGGGCACCCATCCTCACTTCACCTGAGGCCATTTTCATGGGTATGTGACAGGAAAGTGACAATGCCGTGTGTGTGTGTGTGTGTGCGTGCGTGTGCGTGTGTGTGTGCGTGCGTACATGCGTGTACATGCATGCTTGCGCTTTGGCAGGCTCTCCCTCAGGCGTCAGCGCAGCGTGCCCAAGGCATTCAGGAGTCGAGTATGCATCGTGCAGAGGTGTGTCAGCTGAGTACAGTTGTCCAGACTCAGCCAGTTCAAAGCGTTGATAGACCGGCCATCTTGCCACGCCTCCCTAAATGTGTCTTCTCTGTGGACTTTCTTCATCGGCAGTGTTAAATTGTTTTAAAAGTCAACCGAAAAACACACATTGCATTTTGGATTTTTCACCCACAATTGCGTTTTCACAACAGCAGGTGAGCACCTGTCGGTGTTTGTGCACCCACAGCTTTGACAAAAAAACAACTTAAGTAGGCCCACATTAAATGGAAATGGTAGCACCACAATCAGTATTCATTTACAGGAGGGCTGTAATACCAGGACTGACAACACAAAATACCTTTCTCTCTCCCTCTTTGTTAGTATGTATGAAGGGGCAAGCAGGGACAGATTGTAACTCTAGCTCCAGTTAGTCGCAGCAGTTGCCAAATAAACTTAAGCAGCCATTCATACAGCAGGGCACCCCAGCCAAATATATTCCTGTGGAAATGGGAAGATTGTGTATCCAAAAAGTGAAAATCAACACATGGTGGCCAATGTTGATACTGTGGCGGGTCACCACAAATAAATGAATGTATGGAAAGCCCTGGGTTACATACAGTATGAGCCTTGACTGAGTGCTTGCATGCTTTTCCGGAGGTGTTTACCTTCAGGAGGCAGGGGATGGGCTGCGGGCCGAGGTCTTGTTTGGGGCCAGGCCAGTCAGCAGGAGATAACAGCTCGAGAGCAGAAGGTGACCACACAGGAGAGGGACCCACAGCTTACAGCTCAGTTTAACCAGTGAAAGGAGGCAGCTGAGCCGTATACTCATGTTACAGTTAGAAGCCATTCACACATGAAGTGAGCAGTTACATAGACACATACGTACAATGTCACACCATACTCATTATGTCCTCTCACGTTCTCCACAGGGGTGCAGAGAAGGCATGCATTAACAGCTCTGTAGAGAGAGGCTATGAAGGCACAGCAGCAAGCAGCTGGAGCTCCACAGCCCGGTGGCCGTATTCCACTGATCGAACACAGCGATGAGGAGGCTGGAGGTCAAGGAAGACCACTGCAGTGACTCAGGTATGAAACACAGTGTGTCACGTTGAGAAAGTACTGTTCACAGTTTGTGTGGAAATAGCAATATTTAAAGATGGCGTGTGTGGGTCCAGCATATCACTTGTGTGACACATCAGACTACATCTCTTTGTTTTACCTCTGCTGTCATTCTTTACTGTCAGATGGGGCAGAAATGTCCTGAATCTCCTGAAAGTCTTTCAGTGGAAAGTTGTCAGACACACTTTTTTTTCCCCTCCACTGTCAGGTTCTTATCAGTCTCTCTGTTTCTCTCCTGTCATCGAGAAGCAGCTATTGAAATTACAAAATCAAGAAATGAAAAAAAAAGGTATTGAAACAAAGAGAGTGATTGAAATAGTATAAGTCACGGAGAGAGAGGGGGAAAGCAAAGGGAGTGACAGTGACAGCCTTCCATGTCGGGTCAGCTAGCCTCCAGTGCCGGCTTTAATATGGATAATGTGTGAGGCAGTCACCTGAGTGTGTGATGTGGCAGCTGCCTCAGCCACCAGCAAGGAAATTGCCCATCAATTCACAGCCCCAGGCCTTCTGCGTGATACACACCACTAATCTACACAGCATACCCAAAGGCCTGCTCATACTAACTATGAAAACAACCATTAATCATATCAGAATCTGGACCTATGGATGCACATCTAAAAAAGTAGATACAGGGGGGGAAAAAAGTGAAGTGAGGTCAAACAAAATACCATAACTTAGAGTTCTTTGAAAAAGTAAGGAGACTCTGTAAACCTCTATATTTTGTGAATGCTTTTGGGAAACTGGGCTTTGAAGTGTCACCCAGGAAAGGAACAAATGTGACTCTAGGATGTGTGTTTGTGTAAGAGTGCATATAAATTTGTTTTTGTGTACATTTCCTTTTAGATGTCTGTTTTTGTGCATATGCAGCCTTGACAGGAGGAGAGGACTTTGTTGTCAGCAGGTTGTGAAGACTGAGCAACTCAACTGTATTAACTACAAAACCATAGGTATATTTTCTTCCCTCTAGTTTCAGATAAATCAAAAGAAAATTCCTCTTACCTGTACTCCTATTTATCCTTCTAGATAGTTGGAGTGAGTTAGCGAGTTTTGGAGCTCTCAGCTGTGAAGATGTCTGGCTTCTCATGAATATAATGGCACTCAGCTTGTGGTGCTCAAAGTGCCAAAACAAAAAGATTGTGAAAAACTGAAAAGGCTCAAGACACTCCACAGACATTGTTGTGCACAGTTTTAGGCGGGAACTATTTCTTTCTGCCAAACAACACCCACTAACCATATTGCCGCGCAGAGGGGAGTGTGAATCTTCTCGTGGACAAGAGGCTTGTGCTCATGACAGCAAGGGATGTAAACATTATAGTCGTCTGGCTCGGCTGAGTTGTAAAGTTAGTTAGTTTAGTTAGCTTAGTGAGTTTGAGATGTGTAAACATCTCCTCGGCTGATATCTCGAATACAGAGTGGAAAACTGGAAATGTTTTTATTTTTCATTATGAGGTGAACTGTTCATTAAGCCTGAGATTCTGGCATCTGTCAGAGGTGTTTCAGTATGAATTATCATAGGACTGCACTTGATTTATCTCTCAACACCAGGAAATGTTGTTTCAGCAGACGGAGCTAGTGGCTGACAGATGTTTCAGCACTGTGACTCTTAGTGTCCCGTGTCTTCTATCCCCTCACCCTCCCACTCAACCCATTCCTCCCATTCCACACCATCCGTCTGGGCTGTGTGTGGGCCAGGCGCTCAATAAGCGGATCATTCCAGGTCGGGGCCCTCGTGTGAAATCAGATGTTTAACTGGCCGGCTGAAGTGGGACGGGAGCATCTTAACCAGCACCTTGCCAAAGGTCTCGTGTTCATTCAGCCACTGGGGCTGCTGCTGAGTACGCCTGCCACCTGCCAATAGGCATTAGGGAGGATTTAGTAATTAAGTGATAGGCTGAGGACTAAATTGGGTGTTTGTGGGCTGGCGAGCCACCCCAAGGTCCCTACAGCCATGCAGATAGGGGATTCTAATTGCCAGGAATATTGATCAGCCTAGCAAGGGGGGTGCGCAGGGAATTCACAAGCCATCGATTAGCTGTTACTGCACCTCCCTCGTCAATGGGAGAGGGAGGTTAGCATTGGAAAGGCTTTGGGCTTTTCCCACAGTATCCTTCACCACCACCAGCTCCTGACACGCACATGCACAGAGTCAGTGACACAGCATGTTGTGATCAAAACGCTCTCTAAAGCTTACCCACACACCGTCCTCCATATCCGTAAACCAGCTGTCATAGGTAGTCCGGTAGTGAACGCGGGAGCAGAGAAAGGACTTTCAAGAGGCCTCGCTAACAGTGTTTTTATGTACAAATAAAGTGTCACCCTGAACCTAGCCCTGTCTTCCTCCCACTTCTCTTCTCTTTCCGTCTCCATACCACTAGCCTTCCTGAGTTTGTAAGGGCTCTGACCCGTGGCCGTGGTCCTAGTTAATGTTGGAGGGAGAGAGGGGACCATGCTCGCCCTTTGATATTTAATTAGTTGATTCACCTGGCAGTAAATAGGGCCTGGTCAGCGCTCACACACACACACACACACACAGAGACACACACACCTCTGTTTCTAGTTCCATCACTTATGCTCCAGTGACACATCACCATCACAAAATAACCTGCTGTGCAAAACAATACGGTGCAGGCAGAATGACTAAACATCCTCTCATTAAATGTTAAAGCTTGCCTGATCAGATTGAATCTGTCGCACATGCAAACCTTGCCGTCTATTGATTTAGTTCCCTTCATGACATACTTACAGCGCTTCAGTTTCCTTTGACTAGGCTGAATAGAGAAGCAGTCAGTTAGGAGATGGGTTAGAAAATGGTTGGTGATAAATTTGATGTTAAACTGGCATAAGACAAAAGTTTTTTCTTTAACTTATTCTGCAGAAAATTTTGATTGCACAATGTAGTGGGTGTAGCAACATGACACAATTATCCTATAGACTGATTTCCTAAACGTCCTGCCCAGTCTGTCTGTCGTTGCACAACCAAAACAGGAAAAGGTGTTGATATCCCCAGGTAACTGTGGAACAATTGGAATAGTTTTATAAACTGTGCATTGCATATGAAAAAAGAATCCCGCTGATGAAGGAGGCAGAGAAGGCAAGATCAGTATCAAAACCTGCCTGCTACGTTGGTACAAGAGATCGGGGTGTCTTGGTAAAATTTTGAGTCGTAAAGTTGTTGTTTTTTTGCTTTGGACATTAGCCAGGCTGCTCACGGGAGCCATGTTGATAGCCCGGTCTTTGTGATAGCGGCGCCAACAGTAAAACCACAGGGAAACGCTATGAGAGGGGATTTTTAAAGAGCTGTCTTTTTCAGCTGTAATGATGAACTGTTTTATTTTGTGATTGGGGATTCTGAACTCACATGGAGTTTCAGAGAAAAGCAGTTGAGGAGAACTTGGAGAAGAAATTGCTATTAGAAGTATCACAGCTGGAGGGACGACTGGAGGAACACGAGGAGAAATGTCAACGACAATAAGCTCCGAGCTTGCAAAGTAGTGAAGGATACAACATCCATGTGATCGAGTTTCAGTTCATTTTCAGTTAGACCCAACTGCCGCATTTTACCTAGCTAACAGGAATCATGTCATCACCTGTTGTGTATTGCTACTATCTAGATTATCATCTTGCTTCAAGGACACTTGTGAAGGTGACATGTGGAAACAAACCTGTCGGCTTCATGTCATTTGGATCAACATTTCAAATTTTTTTTATTGACATCTAGTTGGCCCAGTTCAGTTTTTCTCAACCGTCTCAGCTGTTTTTTAATTTTCGTGCTGGAATGAATTGCAGCAGTAGTGAGAAGGTTTGCTGCACAGCAGTCTCTAACCTGAGTCATTTAGAGCCTATTACAAAACATCAATATATTGATCGAAGCGAGTGTCTCAGTATACTGCTCTGTAAACACACAGTTCGTTCCGTTGTGCTTGCATCTTATCAGGATTTGAATCTGTTCATCTTCAGTTCACTTAGTGGCAGCACTGTTGGCTTTTGTGCGACAGCTTTCACTTGCTCACTCTGTTGTGTTTTTTTTTTGTTTGTTTCAGCAGCATTATGAAAATGATAAAGTAGAATGTAAAAGGTCTGAGTCTTACATCAGTGGCACGGTTTGATTCCAGTCCTGCTGCATGTCATTCCATCTTTCCTTCTCTTGCTTTCACTCTCTGCCCTTTATGTCTCTCTACAGATTTGCTTTGACAACAGCAGAAAGAAATCATTCTTTGAAAAAAATAGTGTACTTTTATTTTATTTGACTCACATGTATTAAAGGTTCTGCATGGAAAGGACGGGCATATTTGATTGTCTGTTGGCTCCCAGCCATCCTCTGAATGTAAATGCTCATGGCTCTTTAAGCTGCTTTGAATGAGAACTTTTTTCCATGAATGGCAAACAGTGCAGCCTGTGGCCTGTGTGCCAACTGTACGAGAAAAGCCTTGTGTACCATAACACAAGCCAGGCAGCAGGAGCAACAGGTCAGAGAGAGATTCAATTAGAGGCAGATGGAGAAACTTCAGAAGAGTTTTGACTCCACTCGCAAACAGGTCAAAAGATATTTAGGGAAAAAAGAAACTTTCTCCAACTTTGTTATTTTACTGGAATTATCAAACTTCATGTCGTATCACAAAATGTTTGTGTTGAGCTGCAGAATGTAAATGGGTTGAATTAATCAGAAATGATTTGAGTGGCACCCCGGCCTCTTTTGTTTTGGATTTTAGGTTTTGTATTGACCTGTTGAATTTTCTTTTTCATCTTAATTGGCACAAACGTACCAGCTGCATGTGTTAAGTGTCTGATTTCACTGTGGATACTTATTTTATTTCATATTCTTCTGTCTAGTTTTGAACAGTTGTATTTTGTATATTTATTGTGAGCATGTACCTACACAAATACACCAACAAATACCAAGTGAGAATATAAGGAAATGTAAATCAACCTGTTAATCTCAAATCAAATTATATATTAAGAGAAATAAATGAAAAGTAAATGATAAATTACAGTACTGTATGTCTGATCCATTGATAATCTAAGTCACCTATGCATACACTCATATTCCTGTAAATATTTGTATTACTTAAGGAGACATGATAAGACTTTTCTGTGTATGTGTTGACATCAGTGACATCCAGCAGCAGCAGAACGTAAAGGTGAGCGTCACAATTTGAACCCGCGCTCCCTTGTGCGGTTTCCAAGGTCATTTTGTCATCTTTGACAGGGGTATGTTTCCCCCCGTCCTCGCCTTCTGATTGAAGCCTAGCTCCAACCTTCATACACCACTCAGTCACCCTCCAGCCATGCTCACAAATTGAATTAGTTTCAGCCTGAATTTGTGTTTCAAAACTAGTAATTATTTTTTAACCCCAGAGGAAGCCGAGAGAAATGAGTCAGATCTTCACAAGTCATGAAATTTGACGATATACGATTTTACAGCAACCAAAGGGACACAAGCCTGAAGCACAGCAATTTACCAACCATTCATCTGTTAGCAAATTAAATCACACCACATTTGACATCTTTTAGAAAGTTAGATAAATCTGATGAAAAAGTTTCTCTCTCAATTACCATCTAAAATTAATCTCCTTAATCCCAATTTGATCTCTTTCATGCATATAAGGGGTATCTTTCATCTGCCCACCTACGTGCTCAAAATCTCCGCCACCGAGTTAAGATGGAACGTGACTGTCAAACTTAGTCCAACGTGAAACTCCAACACCCATGCAGCTCCATGAGATGAGGGAGCTGATTAGGGGGAGATGAGGACAGAGGTGCGTAACTGACAGCCGCCCATTATCTCTCTCTGTAGCTGGTGGAGGACTGTAAGTCATGTGTGATGGAGCTGCAGAGCACCACCCAGAGCCCGGGGTGGTTCGGCTGCAGCCGTGCAGAGCTGAGCTGGAAAACAGAGTTACAAAAATACGGCTTATTTCCACTGCTGATTTGTTTATTTATTTCCTTTTCTGTTTTTAATCTTTTATATCCAATGATACAATCTGAAAAGAGAAACCATGCTTTAGAAAACTACAAAACATTCTGCGTTAAGAAAGAAAAAAAATGCAAGCTGATTTGATATGAGTGGTCACAAGGCAGAGGGGTTCGGAACGTTTGTTACGTATTGCACGTTTAAGGTGAAGATGTATCGGTTCTGTGTTTTGTGAGCTCACACGTTTTGTATGATATGTAGGTGCGCAGGCTCTAGTGTAGAGAGGCCTGACAAGATAACTTGCAGAGAGAGGACCAAATCAGAGGTGCTGAACTTGAGCAGCTTTCATGTGAGAGAGTAAAGAGATGGTTCAAGCGCAACTGATATACATATATCTTTCACTTTTTTCACATTTTGTTATGTTGCAGCCTGAGAATTTTTAGCAAAGGTATTCAAAAGGAAAACTGAAATATCACATTGACAAAAGTATTCAGACCCTTTTCTATAACACTCCTGTTTATCTTGATCATCTTTGACATGTTTCTCCACCTTGACTGAACACCACTTGTGGTAAATTCGACTGATTGGATAAGTCTGTATAAGGTCTCACAGCTGAGAATGCATATCAGAGCAAAACCCAAGCCATGAGGCCAAAGGAACTGCCTGCAGAGCTCAGAGACAGGATTGTGTCGACGCACAGATCTTTGGAAGGCTACAAAAAATGTCTGCTGCATTTAAGGTCCCCAAGAACCAACCTCAGACAGGGCCGAAGGTTCACCTCCCAACAGGACAATGACCCTAAGCACACAGCCAAGACAACACAGGAGTGGCTTAGGGGAAAACTCTGTGAATGTCCTTGAGTGGCCCAGCCAGAGCCCTGACATGAACCCAATCGAACATCTCTGGAGAGACCTGAAAGTGGCTGTCCACTGATGGCCCACCTCCAACCCAACAGAGCTTGAGAGGATCTGCAGAGAAGAATGGCAGAAAATGGCAGAATGATCAGTCAAAAAAGTATTTTTTCTGCATTGTCATTGTGGTGTGTTGAGTGTAGATTGGTGAGATGTTAAGTTAAAGCAGCAACATAACAAAATGTGAAAGAAGGGAAGTTGTCTGAATACTCTCTAAATGCACTGGAAGTATTTTTGGAGTTTGACCTCCTGAATGTAGGAACTGTCTCATGGCTTCATATGAGATGACAAATAGAAGGAAAAGACTTATTGTTTAGAGTATTGTTTAGTCTAGATGCTCAATAAAGCTTATATTGAGCTCAAATACAGTAAAATAGATTAATGCAAAGAAAAGAAATGTACATTTGTGGATTTACCTGCTGTTATGAAGTGTGTTTGACTGTATGCAGCAGAGGGGTGTGGTGGGTGGGCATATCTTTTTGATGTTTTGTCCCATGGAGGGAGGACTATGCACCAAATTAAAAAGCTGCTCAGACTACAGCAGACACTCGCATGTCGGGCTGCAGATTGAGAATATGGACTTTCTGTCAACCAAACCTGCTTCTGACATCTGAGCAGCCAAAATGACAGTTGACACTGGCCAGGCCCGGCTTCACATCAGCTCTCCCCTCTTTAAGCAGCACTTTAACCCGCCAATGCCCTACAAGCCCTGAGCACCACTGTGATGGGAGTGCTCTGTAATAGGAAGGAAAATGACTCTCATCTCGTTTCTCAACAGTGAGTGTTAGTCTAAGAAGGGCACGATGCTAGCTCCTTCACGGAGCATTGTGGTCATTAGCTTGGACCAAGCAGCCTTTTCTCAAGAAGAGTCACAACTCCCAGAGGTCGCAGTGTTCACTAATTGTAGTCCACAGACGGGATCAGATTCTGTTGTCAAGAAAAGGGGGGGCCCTGTAGCTTTGCCCTTTCTCTGTACTCCTAAAGCAGATTAGATAATGAGGTCTCTTTCCGGACTCAACTGATATTACCAGCTGGATTTTTTTTTTTAATTTTCCTTTTAGCCACTCACACACCACAGTACTGCTGATCTTATGTATTAGTATTTAATTAGTTATATCTTTGTTTTGGTCTGGAGCTCGTAGGTGTTCACATTGTCGTGACGTGGGCAATATTGCATACACATGTATCTCTTTGTGTGTATGTGCGTGTGCATGCTCTGACTCCTGAGCCAAGAGCACATCTCTGGCTCATCTCGAAGGCCTGGCGTCAGCCTCCTTAAGTGCTGTCAATGTCACATGGTAACAGCAGCACTGCAGCCTCTTAATTGGTTTAGGAAAAGCATCCTTGTCATTTTGCGGTCAGTAAACTCCGCCAGAGAAAATGAAGTCCAAGCCGCTGCCACCTCCTCGGCCCCCACACAGCCTGCCTAACAAAAAAATAATGATTATGTGCCGTGTATATTTGTGCGTCCGCTGTCTGTTTTCACTTTTTGCTTTTAGAAATAATTGCTGTTGGTTGTGTGGCTGCATCAGAGGAAGGGCATTAATGACTCTCACTGGCCGCGAGGAAACGCCGCGCTGCAGAGGGCGGGAGGAGAGCAACTCATTTTCTAGAACTAAATGTGTGTGTGTGTGTGTGTGTGTGTGTGTGTGTGTGTGTGTGTGTGTGTGTGTGCATTTGTGCCTGAATGTGTTTGTGTTTGGTCATTTATTTTTATAAGTTTTCCTTCACTTTGTCGTGCGGTACATATTGTATGCAGCCTACAATAAAGACTCTGGAAGTGTGCACAGAGGTGTGTGTGTCTCTGAATGACTTTTATACACGTCCGTGTGTGTGTGTGTGTGTGTGTGTGTGTGTGTGTGTGTGTGCATGGCTGTCCTTTTGCACAGATTAACTGGTGAATGCTGCAAGAGGATGATCAGACAGGGAGCACACCAGGGTTGCTCTGCGATCACACAGGGATTATGGGGGATATGGAGCTGTAGTGCATTCCAGGGCCGCCTCCAGTTAGGCTCATCTCCGCCACGCTCCCCTCACACACACCACTTTAATTGCCTTTGCTTCTTTCATTACTTTTATTGCCTCTCCTCTGCATTGCGTGCTCCCTGGGCTTGTGGAAAGGTCATTGTGATGGCGGCGGTGTGCTCATAGCCTTCGTCTCCCTGACTAGTAGGAAATGGCTGTGGGGCTGAAGCTGGGGAAAAGGAGTGACACAAGGTAGCTGCTGACAGGCTGTGCACAGATCACAACTAATTCTTTTTTTTTTTTTTTTTTTTTTTTCAAAACAAGTCAGTGAAGCGAGTCTGTACTAAAATTATCTTCCTGAATGCCACCCAGTGTTTCACAGAAATAGACAGGATTTCATAAGGTGGCAAAATATAGATGGATACTTACCCTGACTAGCTACAAAGTGTGATATTGAGTAGAAAACTTAAAAAAAGGATTTGAAAAGGGATTCATTACCCGACCAAAGAAGGACCTGGCAGGCAGAAGAAAAGGCTTGCCTCCAAATCAGGCGTTTTCAGGCAGTGTAGGAGGAGTGTCTTCTGGGGGAGAGAGTCTCCCTTTGGCGAGGCCTTTTTCACTTTGCAGAACTTTTACATGAACAGAAATGCTACATAACACGATAAAGCAAAGGACATAACCCAAAAAGCACAATATGAGCTCCAATAGGGTAAAGACAGTATCTCTCAGGGATAGCTTTGACTTAAAGGTAGTCCAGGTCAAGGGTAAATACATATACTGTTCGTATGCCTCATCAGCCTAATTAGTAATTAGTCTTATAAATGTTCCCTTGCTCCTTCATGCCCTTGTGTCGCCTCCCTGTTGGCTTTACACCCCAACATGACAGAAAGATAGAACAGTTTTCTATATATAGAGATGTTGCGTTTGGTCAGACAACATTCATGTTCACAAGATGTTTTCCTCCATCAGCCAGTTCGTTCTGGAACGTAAGCAGGGCCTTAATATACACCACATTACTGCCGTGGCCTCTGTGCACTTGCGCGTTAATTGGTTTCTATCTCAACAATAGCTAATGCACATTTTATCAAAAACCTACTTTGCTGCAGGCAAGTAAATGAAAAACTGTCTGTGAAAATCAAAAAAAGCCAAAGCACGGAGATCATCCATCTTTGCTCAGAAAGAGAAAGTGGACAGAAGGGATTTATATTGACGTGCTTATTCTCGTATGTAACTGTGTGAAATACAGAGCGCTCTGTGTGTGTGTGTGTGTGTGTGTGTGTGTGCGCGCGCGCGCGCGCGCAGAACACACCTGCAGGAGGTTGTGGAGTCTTGGCAAATTGAGGTCAGGAGATTTTAAGCAGAGGTTGACGAGAAGAGGCTTGAAGAGGAGAAGACTCAGGTGTACAGAGAGAGAATCAAATCAATCTACAAATCTTGAGCAATGTCGTGTTTTTACATTCACTATCATTCAATACTTTATGTTAGGCCATCACACAAACATTGATGTTGATGAAGCCTTAAGAAAGGGCTCGAACACAATTTAAAGTTTCTCGTTTCTGGCATTTTTCAAAACAATATACTGTATATTTTTTCTGGATATATCCTTATTGTGATGAGTGACAGCATGGACTGGCCATGTAAGCTGAATTCACGGATTTAATAACCTGAGAACATGTTTACCGCGACATCCTTTGGTTGAAGTTATCAGCCTGCTGCCATGACACATCACAGGTGTACATCACAATTGTCAGAGATCCTGAGTGTGGTGAGTGGTGCAGCAGACCTGAACCACAAGAGGTCATTGGAAACAACACTTTTCAGCTCTATGTTGAAACTCTTGGAATGCAAAGATACAGAATATATCGCTGTGAGTAGAGTGTGTGATGCGTTTGTGTATCAAATCAAATTTTGCTCATGGGGCATGAATCAAGAGAAGAAACATTGTTCATCACCGTGTACAAATTTATATATTTTTAACTTTAACTTCTTCAACTTAAAGTGTCTTGAACTGTTGCTTTCTGATGAACGCACAGTGATGTGTCTTGTCAGGCTTCTGAAGCCAGTTTGAAAGCTCGACGTAAAATTCTTGCTAAAGACAAGAGAAAATTAGTTTAACAGACACAATCAAAGGATCCAGAGGATTGTAACAAAACCGCCAATGAGGCTTTTTCTGAGTTCACCAGCGAGACATTACAGACTCTGACCTGAGACAGGCTTTGGCTCTGATCATCTTACTCTTTTAGTCTATCAGAGTCCAGGCAAAGACTCCAGTTTTCTTCCAAAAGAGGCTGTAAAATCTATACAAACCCCTCTCTGTGACTGCATGTTCTCTGCTTTGGCTCCGGCCGACTCCAGAGACAGTGTCAGTGACAAAGCAGCGAGCTTTCAGACAGAGCGCCAGTGTTTCTGGAGTGGCTCATCTGAAACACGGGTCAATACAAACACTCACCAGCACATCACAGACAGTATCACTGAAAAGCAAAGCAGCCGCCTCGCTCCCAGGATTTTATTGGCTGTCATGTTGATTTTGCTTGTTCTGGGATTAGCATAGGGCTCAGCATGATTTTGTGACTAATGGTCTGTGTTTTCTGGCTGTGAAATCAGCAGCCTGAGAGCCCTGAGCAGGCTGCACATCAGGGTTTGAGGTCCGCCACCCCCCTGGGTTGTGCCTCTGGGCCCTGCTGCTAATGCAGCCCCAGCACATTTCTCTCTCTTTCTCCTTTACATACAGCCATGTTTAGCACTTCTGTCCTTCTGCACCCAGGATGACCTCCACTGTAATCTGCTCCGCTCTGGCCAGCTGGGGCATCCCCACCTGTGTAGCCCAGTCTCGACTGATGGCTAAAGCTTGTTCACACCAAAGACACATTTGTGCCATTAGCTGGGAAATGTTGAGGGGTGAAGCAAAGGGAGTCTGTGATCAAAAAGAGGTGGTGCGACAGAGGAAGAGGTCTCCGTTTGAGCCTCTCGATTCAGCAAACTTTTCACCCAGATGACCCGAGGACGTCCTCTCCTCCGGCCAGACAAACAGAAAAGTGTTCGCTGTCAGTGTTCACCTGTGAGACCAGAAGTAAATATTTCATCCGGAGCATCCTCACAGAAACTTCTAACGTTGTCTAAATAAAATATGAAGAAAGAGTTATTTGTCGGTGCAATGGTGCCCCCAACATTGAAGCCATCTCATTTTTTCCTCTGCCCTCAGCGTGAGCCAGATTTGTGTTACCTGGTATTTGCCTGCAACAGATTCCCGCCTGATATCCTCCCAGATTGAAAGGAGGGAAATTGGGGCTGATTGAGGGGATAAGTTTTGGTGGTGGAAGGACAGAGGCAGAGCGAGAGCCGGGTGAAAAAGATGCGAACCCAATCTGCCATGTGTTGACTGTACTGATTAGGGGCTTGAGCTAAGAAGAGCCTCTCTATCCCCTCATTCCCTCTGTTTACTTTGCGCCTCACCAGCCTTCTCAACACCGGCATCGCTGCAACCGTCGTGCTCCTCCTCACCCTTCTCTTCTCAGCCGTATCACCTGCATCACTGGGAGGCTCTTTTGTGTGCCAAACTACTCCAATTAGAAAAGATGACAGCTTAACTAGGGATAGAAGAGGGGTTTGGTCCGGTTTGTTAATCCATCAGAGAAAGCAGTGTGATTGCTAATAAGAGGAGATTTGTGACATGCCTGAATATTTGCTCCATTTACGGCGCTCTGACAGCTCTTCTCGTGTGTGTATTTGTGGAGACCAGTGGGGAGCTGATGCAGACTCAGCCCATTAAGGGCCACAGGGTGACTGGAGCAAAGTCCAGCTAATGTTTTGGGACACTCAAAAAGCCTGCAGGGAGCCATGAGTACAGAGGTGGGCTGAAAGCAAACCAGAGATCCAGGGAATAATAATAAATAGATAAATAAGTGGATGAAATGGCATGAGAGAGGCTAGGGAAATAGCACATCTATTCTCACGCAGCACGTTTGTTTATTTATGCCGTCTGACGGGCCCGGTCTGGATGGCGTGTGGGGGCTGGGGGAGTACAAGCGCAGGCTTTCCCCTCTCAGAGTTCGGCTCCCCAGCTTTCATTAAGTGTCATTACCAGTACTTTCAGAAAAGCTGGCCAGGCTGAGACCCGACTTCCCCTCTACAGATAGTTGCCCATGCATATGGATGGATTTCTGATCCCTCTCATCCACCACTGAGGAGGGGGAATTAGGCCAGCGAGAAGGAGAGCGGAGGGCTTAAAGGGTGCGTCCATATCTGACTTTAATGGCAAAGATGGAGCTATTACTTGAGTTGAGGGACAGCGTTCATGCCTGGTTTGTTGCTGTGTATATGCCAGCCCGCTTAACAACGCTGTGAGTGTTTCACTTGAGATTTTCTTTTTCGTGACCTCTCGGGTCACGCGCACCCATGTCTGTACAATCAATTCCGTTCCACACTCACGTGGAGAGCTGTGTTTTCATTTCGGGGCCAGTTGTGCAACATAACCACAATGCCATTTTAGAATGTGCATTTCTTAGCAGCATGGTATTCATTAGCAATTTGCTCTTCCAGTTCACTCACTTTGAGAACGTCCCCTGATTGATGTTGGGGGGAGGGGGCTTGTTCTGTTTATTTGTATATCAAGGAATGAAATATTCATATTGTACGCTTTCTCGAGCAGAAGTTATCCAGATTCAGTGTAAATGGTACTTGGGATTAGATTTTCGCAGCAGATTGCTGTTATTAAGGGGAAAAAGCCGACTCCTTTGAGCAGTCATCTTCCTGGGAGGCAATCTATTTCTCTTTCACGCAGCCAGAGTGCTGGACCAGGCTCTTAATGCACTGAAGCAAAAGTGCTTCGGTCCGCAACCTTTCACGCCTTCAGCTCTCCTTTATGTGATTGAATAGTTAATAACTATGAGTCGCCTTTGAAAGCTCTGTGCCGTTGGTCCTTCTGAGGCACTTCTCTTCTTTTTGTCTGTTCGACTGCTGTACCTGCCCATTGCTCAGTTCACCTGCACGTCTGCTTGCCCCAGATGCCAAGACGTCCGATAGCCTACCTCTCCTCCACCAGCCCCTCTCACTTTTATCTTTGTCTCTTGCCCGACTTGCTGCTTTTTTGCATCTAGCTGTCTGGCTGTCTTAGTCTGCACATCAGAAATTTGAGGGCTAGGGATCAGTGTTTTCATCTGTTTCCTCATTCTCTTCCAACACACACTCACAAAAACACACACACACACACACACACACACACACACACACACACACAGCTCATTAGCCCATCCCACGCTCACAGCTCTGGCAGAATGTGACCCTGCCTAATTGTGTACCATGCTCATTTGTTCTCCCTGCATGATGTGACGATTGCTTATTTATTCTCCTCAGGGCTCCCATCTCACATTAAAATGATTGACTCATTTCATTCACTGCACATTGTCAAGCTTTATTTGATAAGCTCATTTCCCTTGGCATTCAAATCCTTGCTTTTTCCCGTGCTTAAAAGTTATAATGTTACCGGGGCACATTATTATTCATACGCGGTATTGTTTCTCCAGCTAATTATCTGTGTTAGAAAATAATTTTGCACGTGTGATTCTATTTATTCCGGTGGAACCGAGCAGCACAAAAGGGCAGACATTAACGATGCAGTCGGAATAGCTGAGGAGCCAATTGTGTACACAAAGCTGGCAGACGCGGTCAACAAGAAGCTTAAGAGGGATTGGGACACTGCGGATGCTCGGCCAGAATAAGCAGAGCAAATTTGCATTCCGTTGCAATTTACATCTGGTTAGAGAGCCGTTTTACAACTAACAAAGCCATCAACCTTTTTTTGTCCAATCATGTAATGAGGGATTGTTTTGACACAGTAAAGAACATAACAAGCGATTGCTGATTGGGGGTTCGGGCAGCCTTGTTACAGGAGGATTTTAGCGCTTGTGATTTTGCCAGCTGACAGTCGATGTTTTCTCCCTGCAGCTACTGTATATCGACCGGGCCTCAGTGACACAGCAGCTGCTGGTAACCTGCTCAGCGCACTGGTAGGTCAATTCAGACTCAGACTTGTGAAGGTGACGGGCACAGAAAGATGTGATGGGCAGAGGTCACCAACCTAATACATATGAGGCATCATTAGGGCCAGTTTGAATCTCTACTGACCAAAAATGCACCCGAGTAACAAAAAGTGTACAGCTGGAGACAAACTGTAAACAGTGTGCAGCAAGTCCAGACAGAAGTGTTACTTATTCTCACATAAAAATGGAATTAACATATTAAAGCTTTTGGTTCTTTTGATCAAACACAGCACAATATGTCATTTATATGAAAAAAAAGTATGTATTTCTGTAGGTTTGAACATTGTTGGACAAAGATCAGGTAATTTTTTTATGCAGAAATGTTGTATATCTTTAAGAGGGATTCTTATTATAAAGAGTATTGCACTTTAAAAACATAAAGAACAGTGAAAAACTACTACAATGGCACTGTGTAGAGCACATACCTCTGATAAGGCCCAACAGTCCCTTTTAATTCAATCAAGACTAATCCAATATCAAATAAAACACATAACAAACATATGTTTGTACCTCAGATTGTACTCACTCCTAGACAATAGCTACCTCATACACTTGATTTTTATTATGATCAAGATCCCTGAGAATTATTCCCTGAGAAATGTACAAAAATGTTGAAAAATGTGACAAAGTGACAGAAAAATCCTCGATCCGTTCCTTCATCCAGATCCGCTACAAAAGTTAAGACCCATGGGTGAAAACATAACCGCCTTGGCGGAGGAAATTAAAGCACCGTAGGCTGAGATACCCTGACTTTAGTCGAGCTCCAAAAACTAACAACGCTTTTATGAGACACCTGATGACATTATCAAAGTTATTCTGTCTCTGCTGCCTCCAGAGAATTCAAACAATACACAACCTCTTATTGCTTTAAAAAAACAACAATTAAGTGCTTTGTAACTTGCTTTAGCAGCATCAGTGCTCTTTGATCATCCACTTATTGCACGTGTTGTCTGAATGAAGTCTCTTGTGCTTTCAGCTCTGCTCTTGACTGCGACGGGAGTTCTGATTATTCAAGCGGAGAGTCCACAGAAGAGGAGAAGCGTCTCGGCTTCCAACCTCCCCAAGCCTGCATGTTCCCAGCAGCCACGTGTGCAGAGCTGGGAGAGTTTCTGCACCTTAGCAGACTTTGGACATCGCGGAGTCCACACTTTCCGATCCCAGAGACATTTAACTATCAATTTCTATTAATGATGAGATCTTAAAACAAATGACATCTCAACAACTTGAAACAAATGATTTCAGAACATTGATTTGGTGTCACAACATGAGTTAAAGATGTATTTTGTATAGTCGTATTCAAGTCTCAACAATTTTTCTGTCACAGTTTTGTTTTACTATTTTGTGTCTGCTCAGTTTCATGAGAATATTAAGTTGATGCGTTTGAGTTATAAATATGTTTATACTGTAATTATACTTTCAGAATGCAAACAGTAAAGGTTAATAAAAAAAACAAGTATTGAACCAGTCGTTTAAGCACTATTGTTAATTTCCAGACCTAATCTAGGTAGGTGGAAATCATTTAATTTTGCACACTGATACTCCGTTATTTTCTGTTCAAATGCCCCGAATCACATCAGTGTTTTTCGTTTCATTAGTTGATTCAACGATGCGCTAAAAGGCAGATCCATCTATTTTTCATGACCAAGTTTCTGTACGTTGATTTGTACAAAAGAGAAAGTAGAGCGCTTGATGTGTTTTGAGTCCCATGCAGTAACTACTCCTAGAGCCACAGACCCCACAAGCCAATGCAGCCAAAAACACTTAATGAATATGGGCAGATAGAGAAGAAATTGCGGCCAAATAAAAGAATAATAAAGGCATCTAAACCCTAACAAGTCTGCCTTTGTTCTTCCACTCCACCCACCACAAGTTGGCTGTGTGAAAGCAGGCATTGTTGCAGCTTTGAGGGCAGCTCTGAGAGTTCCATGCCCATCGGCCTTCAATCACAAGGGATGTCTGAGTTTGACAGTATAAAGTCTTTCTTCTAGAACAAAATAAGACCCCTAAGCAATAGTGGATGAGCTGTTAGTAACCATACGGTCCACAGGGAGGTAGACCAAGCATGGTAGTACAGGATACACAAAGTGTTGGTTAGGGATAAGACAATGGACCAGTAGAAACATAACTGCATGCTGCAACACTCTTAAATTTCTTACAGTTGCTAACAGAAGTAAATGGTGTCCTGTTTGTTCAGTAGAATTCCACTTGACTTTGTGCAAACCAAAAGCAAAGTTCACAAAAAACATGGAGGCCATTTTAATTCCCTCGATCAACAAGCGTTTTCTTCCTCAGTGTTATCGCTGATTTATTCCAACCTTGTCTAAAGCATTTGTTCTCCTGCAGGAGTCGTCGTACATGACTCTCCTGCTGCAACAGAACTTAAAGCACCGATCCTTTTTCCTGTCGCTCCGTGCATGTGTTTGGGTCCATCTCTTGTTTCACTTGACTTTTTTCAGAGGGGCTTCGGCGAGGAAGACACTGTGAGCTTTGTTCCAGTCACTGGGTCGCGGTAGGTAAGTTATTCGCTCGCTGGCAGCATGTAAGGATTAATTCCAGCCTAACAGGAAGAGGACACCATTGGTTTCTGCCTTGGCCAGATCAATAAGCAACATTCTTTCCAGCATAGCAGTCAATACGCCACACTTAAGGTGTCTGAAGAAACTAAAGAACACCAATAATTGTTATTAATGCCTTGGATGTCCCCAAGCATTGCATTTAGAGGCAGTCGTTATCTAAGAGACATTCAGCCGTCACATGCTGTACACACACAAAGGTTGCCTGTGAATATTAAGATAATATTTATTTTTATAAATCGCCATATCTCTGTTTAAATCTGTGGTGTAGACATTTGAAGGCATTCATAGCCACGCTAATCAGTGATGTCAGTGTTGCAGCACTGTTAGACTGAAATGTTGTTGATAGCATGTAACTTCATCCAGACACCAGAGGATGAACCCTGATGACTTTGGTGGTCTGCTGACTTTTACTCTTACGCCACCATGAGGTCAACATTTGTGAGTTTTTACTGAAATGTGTCATCTGGAGGTGTGACAACATCGCGATGTTCACAATAATGATTTTTTAAAAATGAGATTGATAACCTGCGAATATGAAAAATCAGTTAATGATTGAATCATATCTCATTCAACTTGACATAGTAAAAGTTTGTTTCCCCCACCTCCCTGCTCTCGTAATTTATTTGGCGAAAAAGAGGCAAAACACACAGTTAACAGATTTGATTGCTAGCTTTTTATTTGTTCATATCTCTCTAGATATCTTAATAATATCATTATTGTGAATTTGTTTGATGACGACAATTGTGTATCCAAAATCTGATGTTGTGACTTTGAATTAATTCATGTCACCCAAAGTATGACTTAAAAATGTAATGAGTCTATTATTGAAGGTGTTTTGTGCGGAAGTAAAAGAGGAATGAAATATGATATTCACACTCAGATGAAACATAGATGGCGGACATGTTAAACGTGCTTACCATCAGCGTGTTAGCCTCGTTGTTGTGAGCATGTCAGCATACTGATACTGGCAATGTGATACAAAGGTGGTGGCACGTATACATCTTCATCACATACATACATACATCATCTGTTGCTTAAAGTGGCAACAGACCACTCCCCCCCCCCGCGTTGTCGCTGTTTCAAACACAGCGGGATTGTATCCATTTTCCTTAGAGTCGCAATTGACAACAACACAGGACAAAGCATGAGTTTATTCAGTCCATAACAGAAATGGATCACAAGTTCAACTTTGTTTTCTCAGGTGACTATGTGCTCAGCGGCCGACAAAATTTGAAATTTGAGAGTAAGGTTTGTGGGGAACTGATGTAAACGCTGCTGGCCTTCAGGAAAGACAGAGTGGGTTTTGAAATAATATCTGGTCAGTGTTTGTATGCTGCTTAAATAATCTCCTTTCCCATGTCCTCAATAGCAATATGCAGAATGTTGCGGGGACGCGACACACAAACAGGCCCGTGTGCACGTATTCGCGCCAACCATCAGGCGTTACATGCAAAGCCAGTCTATCAGTGCAGGCGGTTATAAAGTGAAGGACAGCTAACAACAAGCATACATTGCCTCCTGCTTCCATCATAAACCACATGTGGGTTCAGAGCTGGTGAAGGTAAGGGACTAAAGAAGATGGGGTGAATGTGTGTGGGAGGGAGGGAGGGACAGGGGGAGGAGGGGGGTAACATTCAAAATTCAATCAAGTGAAGGCCATCTCCAGCAGGGTAGCAGGGAGTGGAAGGGGGGGAGATGAGGGGAAACTCAGCTGAAGTTTCCACTGGGCCTGCTGTGCTCCTAATGCAGCCTTGGATGTAATTGGGTCCCAGAAGGCTGTTCATTATCGGGGGTGAGCGAGGCAACAAAACAGAAAAAGGGGGTGGGAAGAGAAAGAAAATGTCTCATTCTTTGCTCAGTGCCTCGGTCCCGGCGCCATTATGGGACAAGAGTTAATTAAAAGAGCAGTTGATGCCTCTGTTTTTCTCATCAATCTCACTTCTGCTCTTATTAAGTTTGTAATGACAGTGGAGCTCGTCCCTGTCTGCCACCAGACACACAACGAAGGGGGGAGGTTGGAATGAGAGGACGGGCCGGGCGGGGCGCTTAATGTGAGGGACGGCTCATCTTAAATCTCACTGTGGTCAACAGCTAACATTCACCGTAATCCCTCCATCAAATCTCAGGGTGACGACACGTGGAGCCGCACTCGTACGAAAAGGCAGCGTCTTTATTTTGGGTGTGGCAGCAGAGCCCATTTAAGAGGCGTGGCTTTGCACCCTAATCCTGCGGCGCCTATCTCCTCCGCCTTGGAGGCCATTTTAATTCCCTCCATCATTACAGGGACCTTCCCTGGAAAGCTTTGGTAAAGGTGACTGCTGACACTGTCATTCACAAGGACTATTTCAAAATGTCAGCCCATAGCTGAGATTTGTCTCATTAAAGTTGGTGGAGTCCATTATATCCATCCCCTCCTCCGCCTGCCACACTCAATCAAGGCGACTTGGGAGAATGGAGGGGGTCGAGGGAACGCTCATAACCGTGCTTATTTGCATAAGGGTTACAGTGAGGCAGACTATCGCTGACCAACAAGAAAGAAGCGCCGCAGAGGGATTCAGCGAAGAGAAAAACACTGCTAGTTGTTGTGCGCTACATGTGAAGAAATCACAGGCAGGCCGGCGCCTTTTTTTTTTTTTTTTTTTTTTGTCTTTCTCCCTCCAAATTGATGCCAGCTAGTACGAGTGGTTTCAGCTAAGAGACATCAAGAAATGTCAGCCTAACCGTGATGAAGAGAGAGAAACACCACCCAGGCTTTGTGACCTGAAGATTTACATACAGCTTCAGTAAAGCCAAACATGAAGATCCACCCACATACAAGCCTGGCTCCTCTTCATCTAAAGCATATCAACATCTTTACAGCTGAGGGGTTTCAAAGCCCGCGGATCACCCATGGAGATGTGTGACATCTGTGGGTGCGAGCGCCAGAGTGAGGGAGGGACGGACCCGGGCTTTTTGTTTCTCTCTGATCAGTTCCGCCCGCCTCGGTTCTCACAATTGTGAAGCTGACACTGAAAACAACCGTTGTGGGGATTTCAGTACGGCTATTTCACTTGTGTAGGTCGTATGGCGTCGCCGTGTGTTGGGTTGCTTCATATTTATGTTTAGATTGTTCTGCCACCGAGACCCACGACCTCACCGGCCCCAAGTTAGTTGTAAGAAAAAGTTAATCACACGTGAGGAGAGTTGGGATTATGTCAATTTTAAGTCTGTCCTGGTTTTTGGTGAGTTTTGCAGAACCAAAACAAGAACTTGATCAACAGAAAATGAATCTTTTTTTAACATGTATAATTAATTGTTTCAGGCGAGGGGAATATAACCTGTTTGCCAGCCTATAAACTGGGAGGATGTGCTCCTTTTTCTTATCATAAACAACCAAACTTAATATTCTCGCTATCGAGTTGTTGGTGAGACGGATACAGCAACTGAAATTTGAGCTGAAACCATTATTATTCAATTGATCAGTCAAAAGAAAATTACTTTTTGACAGTTCACAAGTTGTTCTGTCATTGTTTCAGGTATACAGTTAGGAGGTTTGTGTTCAGCTTCCTGCAGTCACATTTGATGGAGAACACAGCATGTTTGTGGTTGGAGTTGTTGAACAGAACAAGTTATTGAGTTGTAGCCATGGCCTTTTTTTGCAATTGGCAGTGATTCATCGAGAAAATGATAATTAAACACAGTAAAAACAGCAATTTGAAGCACAACTGAAACAATAAGTCAGTCAAAAAGATAATGAATCAGCAGCTATTCTTATAATTGTGTGAGTTCCTGGGACAGCGGTAGCTTAGAAAGTAGAGCAGGTCGTCTGGTAAACAGAAGGTCGCCGGTTTGAATCCCCGTTCCCCCTAGCTGCATGTCAAAGTGTCCTTGGGCAAGATACTGAACCCCAAACCTTGCATGGCAGCCACAGTGTGTGAATTACTGTAAGTCGTGTCTAAAAATGCCCTACATGTACATTTCTAAATATAAAATTGTGTTTTAAGTCTTTGTTTAGTTTGTTTCTACTTCTGAATTTTGAGAAACTGTCATCAGAAACTGGATATCTTTGTGTTTTGAGCTTTGGGCCAAACAAAATAAGTTTAAGACATTACCCGTGTCTTTCTTATGATTGGATTCAGGCCCGTCGCAATATCAGATCATCACTACAAGATTATAGGGGGCCAAACAAATAAACGATGGAGATATTATCATGACATCTCCAGAAAAAAAAAAAAAAAAGAATAAAAAAATTGAAGTGCGTTTAGTTTCATTTTAGGCAAATGTATTACAATCAAAATATGACTTTAGGGAGGTGCAAAGAGAGAGAGTCTGTAACCATAACTGTACAGAAAGAAAAAGGCCAACAAATGAACCGATGAACAAAAGATCCACAAAGCCAACATCTGTGGTAGGTAACTTACAAGATATTATCATATGTGTATTCTTCTTAACACAAAATCAATGTTTCATTTTTTTTATTATCATAGTTATCAATATCAGTTGGCATTTTATAAACCAAACAAATAATCAATAATGAAAATGACCGTTAGCTGCTCTATGGAATGGAATGGAGCATTCACTAGTTTCTGAAATGTTGCAGATAAAGAACAATTAATCCAGAAGCAATCTGCAGATGAACGGATGCTGAAAATCATCTTTACTCACGTTTTGAGTCTCTTATGAAATCTCTGGCTGCAGAAAACGATTAAACTGTTGACATACTGCGTGTGTGCTTGTGGCTTCACCCTGTTTTGTTTTATAGGGAGGCACAAAAGCAAGAATATTCAGTGAAGAGAGCCGCACCTCATGTGGAGAATTTATAGCCTTAACTAATTTGCATCACTTTCACTTATTGAGCCATCATTCAAAAAAAGTGCATCTAAATGACACAATTAGTTTGGCACACGCGGTGCACAAAAAGACACATTAGTGACTACAATATCAAATGAAATCACCTTGGATTAAAAAAATAGCTAACATTTATTTTTTTTTGTTCCATTTACAAAAGATGTTGAGAGAAGACAAAAAAAAAGAAGCCATTAGCAGTCCTCCTGCTGTCTCAGATCCATGTAGAAAAAGACAAAACACAACCACTGCCACCTTCCAAACATGGCCTCCACTAAACTGTTTTGTTACAGATAGACCAGCCTATCTGAAGCTGCGTGATATTCTCATCAGCTGAGGGGGCAGGAGAGGGCGCATATCAACAGACACATTTGTTTAGAGAAAGAACAACACAAAGGAGACTGACTGTGTGCTATTTTGAACACAAGGACCATGAAAATAAAACAGTTGATATGTTTAATCCAGCGTGATGATGTTTCGTGTGAAGCAAAGCTGTGCTACATCACATTGTTGGGAACAAGGTTAACAGGAAGTAGAAAGGGGTCAATTGCCTAAGCCTGCGTGCGCGTGTTTGTGTGTGTGTGTGTGTTAGGGTTTTTTTTTTTTTTACAACACAACTCTAGAGTCTGAAGACACTCGTGCCACAAGTACAGTTAGAATAGTGCTTCAGTCTATGGAGGAGCACTTCATGGTGTCACGCACGCTGTTCAAGCCACGACTGTACAAGAACTAGTAGCACACAAGGACACAAAGACAAGTAACATTGAATTCAGATTTTCAGTTTTCCCCCGGATGGAGAAAATGCAACAGACCGTAGAAAATTATTTCTAGCGCAGGTAAACTCATAATAGAGACGTCTGTAAAAATGCTTTGCTTCAGTAATGACCACACAGAATAACTGAATATACAAAAAAACAACAAAAAAAACAGTCCTTTCGTCCCTAAATGTATCGTGGAAACAGCAATCGGCTGATAAAAGGTGGAGTGAGGCGTGTTGATGGACCCGACTCGTCCTTGAGTCTTGTGCCTTATACAAGTTCTCACTCTAGTGGTGTGTACATGAACTGCAGTTGATTGTAGCCATGCTGGGAGGGACGACTGGCAGCTGGAAGTTGGGGTGGTTCGCTTGTGCTGGTGTGGTCCAGGTCCAAAATGGAAATGAGTCTATAGGAATCAGGCTGGGTGGTTTGCTCTACAGTCCGAAGCGGGCCGGGGTGCGCTTGGGCGTCATGGGGACCTCCTCTCTTCTTCCTGGTGTGCAGATTTTCACCGCCCTGAACCAGGAAAAAAATCAGTGAGAAGACAAGTGTTATACTAAACATGTCTTACACAAGGTGGTTGAAAAAAATTTAATAAATAAGACGCTGAAGGTGAGTGGAAGCTGAATGTGAACGAATGACAGCAGCCGGACTGAAGGAGAGGAAAAGGCAGGCCGGTGTCTCTGTGAAGAGTGTTGGGAAGTAGAGCCTGACGCCTCTGACAGCAAATCTATCATCTTTAATTACAACCGCGTGACACCCTGACACTGCCCACATCCCTCCGTCTTCTCACACACACACACACACACACACACACACACACACACACACACACACACACACACACACACACCTGCAGCAATTACAACCATCAGGCCATAACCCCCTTCTGTCACTGCGCCCATATACGTTTACTCAATACACAAGCTGCTGGTAGTTTCGTAACAGCTGTGCAGACACATCTGGATGGTATCAAACCATTTATGCATACTGATTTGACAGTTTCACAATGTCGTCATTTCTTCACAGTATCGATACTCCAGCACTCGCTTTTTTGTTTGTTTGTTTTTTTTTCCACTTTTTGTCTCTGACAGCGAGTCGACACATGCGCTGCTTCCTGGAGTTAATGAATTAAGATGCTGTTGTATTCATGTTTAAATAAAGTTTTACTTCCTGTGGGTTGTGTCATTATTTCCCTGTGGTATCAACCATGGAAATGACTCTCAATATTTTCCCAGGTATTGCATCGACATTAGAAATTCCAGTATTGTGACATCTTGTGTACACATGCAGCGGGATAATGCACAAATGTAGAGTGTCTACTGGATTTGAACATGGATTTTCCTTTACAGGGTAATGAAGAACCATGAAATGTGTGTTTTACATGACGACAAGCCACATAAGTCGAATGTTTTTGTCCTACCAATCTGGGCATCCACTGGTTTTTATTCCCGTCTCTACATACACAGAACATCTAAAAGTTAACAGACTTTTGAAGCTTGCTTGAGCTGTGTGATCGATCAGCTTTGCACTCATTTTAATCAGATATATTCCTACTTTCAATGCAGACATTTAAAATGACTCCATACCTTAAAATGCATCACCTAACAACAGTACTGTAGCTTTGACAAATCTGGAGGCCATACTCGACGCACGCTGTGATGGATTACACGACTCAGGCAAGTTCCAGAAGTTTGCCGATCGATTTTCAACACGTATAGAAATGAATACAGAACCCTCTGTAACCTGCAGTTGAAAACAACCTGCAAAAAATGTGAAATACACATACGCCTCATAGTTTATATTTACTTCATTTTGATGAATTTGTCCAACTTTTTTCCTCAAAATGTTTTTACGTCAAACTTCTCAAACACAGGCAGCTGTCTGAGAACTATGTGTGAATGACTTACAGACTAAAAACTGACTAATTAATCATCAGTAACTGTCATAACAGTACAGTTTGGACCAGGCATTCAATTAGGACTGGGCAATATTATACATATATCATTATTGTGACATGAGACTACATATCATGTGAGATTTTGGATATCGATACATCATGATTTGGCATTCGCAGGTGTTGTTGTTTCCTGGTTTTAGAACTCATTTTGAACCCAGACTGTTGCAAGTCTTAACCCAATTAGTCATTTAGTGACATTACTGATGATTATTATCAGTATCTGACAATACTGTCCCAATGCTGACAAGGTTTTGGCAAAAATATCTTGATATTTATGAAGTGCTTCAGAGTTTTTAAAATCTCGAGTTACACATCGTGAATCATGATATAGCCGAACAATCTTGTGATATTATTTTAAGGCAGCTTCGCCCAACCCTGCATTCAAAGCCAGCTTTCAGTACATGAAAGTAGGGCTGCAACTGAGTCTACTAATCTGTAGACTGTTTTCTTGGTTAATCAGCTAATTGTTTGGTCTATCCACGTCAGGGAACAGTGAATGAATTATGCACATCAAACTTTGCTAAAGCTCCCAGAAGCTAAAAGTAGCTTTTAGACAAACTGGGACCAGACAAAGTTTAGCTGCTCACTACTTATCTACTTCACAGCTTTCTGACAATCAGAAGTAGAGTTTGCTAGCCAGCCATAAGTACATATAATTGTACTTATGGAAGTGAAACCTGCACCATTGCCCTTTAAGTGCTTCATATGGAACAAAACAAGCCTCCACTTCCAGCTCTACAGAAACACTCACGCTGTTCCACTTCTACACACAAAACAACTGACTGTGCCATTTACTAATTCACACCACTGATCTGTGCTGGTGAGCAGGGAGACAGGTGATAAGCAGCCGGCACATGAAGGCGTACCCGACGAATATATTTCATCCCGGTCACCATGAACTGAGAGAGGAGGAAACGCTTGTGAGGCCCGCCGGAGGACAAAGGCGGCCGAGAGCCCAGGAGAGCCGACGACGTTCATCATCACACATCCCGCTTCCTCTGCTTGAATCTAATTCTTAATCTTAAACCTCGAGTGTGATTATTTTCAACTGATCTGTTACAGACGTGGTCACACAAACTCAGACAGATAAACCAGCTGATTAATTAACTATAAAAGTGTTTTTTTTTCTAAATCTGTCTTTATAACCTTACTTCTCTCTGTAAAACTCGCGGACGGGTGTGAAATTAATTTTTTGGTCTAATTTGAAATTGAACGTTCCCCTCCTTTCTCTGCTCCGCTATGGCACAATTTAAATTGCTGCAGTAATGGGGGTCAGCCAGGAGTCAATATTATTTCTTTTTGTCTCGTCTGGAGGGACCAGAGGTGAGAAAAGCTCATCATGAAGAGTGAGAGAGGTGGAGTAGAGAGAGTGGAGGAGAGGGAGGGAGGGAGAGGGTGAAGATATGGATTGGCAGCGGGGTAGGTAAATTAAACGTTTCTATCTTGACTGTGTATGGAAAGTGAGGGCCACGGGGAACTCTTGTTAGATGAGGCCCGCGTGTGATGAGGAGGCAGAGGGAGGAGAGATAGTCGCCGACTTACCTGACACTGCCGGTGTTGCAGTTCTTCCTCTCCTGCTCCTCCCGACGCGATAGCAACTGCTGCTGAGCCAGGGACATCTCCTCCTCCATGTTGGTGATCTCCTCCTTGGCCCGGCGACGGTTCTCCTGGAGGAGCACGCGGGGGGAGGGGTGGTACACAGAAACAAAACATTTAGAGATGCCTTGTTTCATCTCCATAAAATAGCCAAAATACGTCCAAAATCAGACAGAAATCCTCATACATGCCTTCATATCCTACAGAATATAGTATTGTAATGGACTTTTCTCTGGTCAACCTAAGACGGCAACAAAAGTCTCTAGTTGGTTGAAAACACAGCATGTAATCGAAGAAGTCTGAACCTTTAACACACTTATCAGTATTTATCTGTATGATTGCTTTTTCAAATGTTTTTTTTATATGTAAAACTGTGTTTTTCTCTTACATGTTATTGTGTTTTGGTGTTTTTACTGACTGAATTGTAGAGACTCTCTGGGTGATTTGCAATGTAGATAAACTGACATTGAATAAAGTGAAGTTGAAAACCATGGGCATCTATACGCTTCTACATCAGCCTCCACACCTAATGAAAGATTTTGGAATCTAGCTGCAGAGGTTTGCTCCCATTCAGGCACAACAGCATTAATGAGGTTGATAAGCTTGGAAAATTGGTTAAACATTCCTTTATAGACTTTGCTTTCCAGAGGAGAGCTTTGTCATGTTAATCATGGCTGTGTGATAAGACAACATATACTGTCTGACAATAGATAAACGTTTGATTTTATGCTCCATCATTTATTTTGTTGTGTTGCAACTCACAAACTTTATTGGAATGTTTTTAGTCATTTGGATTGCGCTTTGCAAGCTTCTGCACGGCAATGACGCAGGCAGGAAATCGCATCAACGCAACAAAAAAAACCTCAAGGAGAGTGAATTTACTCATGAATTTAGAAAGAATGTGCCGTATCGTGACATGTATTGTTACCTGGATATGAAATTACCTACATCGAAATGTTGATGTGATATCACACAGCCCATTGGAACTGTGAAGAACCTTCCCAAAACCACAGCTTCAACATCAGAAGCACACGGTAGTCTAAAATACCGTCTTTCCACATGGGGGGTTGTGCCAAGATAAGATCGATCCCCGAGTGCAACCTAACAGGAAGGAGAGTAATGGTGGACCACTCCTCAAGCCTTCCTGTTAGGTCACACTCGGGGATCAACACTTCACAAACAATGTTCTCAATGCCCGTGTTTATGTGTAGAGACCCTGGTGATACTATGAGCAAAGTTTCATGTTGTGTCGAGCTTTCTTAATGTTTTAAAAACAGCGATTTTGATGCTTGTGTACGAGTGTCCCTGCATCCCACTGAAAATTAGCTTGCCGAAAACGAAACTATGGTAAATCTTAAAAGTGCCTCTTTCATCATAATTATGCTTTTACACGAAGGTTTGACTCAAACACATTCACAAATAAAGCCTCGGTTGCTTTTTGGCGAGAGTTTCACTTTAAGATCAGCAGCCCAAAACCAGAAGCACACAAACACATGTCAACATTCCCGTCTTCAAACTTCCAGATGTTTATTGTAAATGTACTCCTCACATGCACCTAATATTTACTCAGTACATACTGGCCTTGCTTTGCCTTACCTGTCTGCTTCTTCCTGCATGTTTGATGCTGTAAAACATGGGCCCAAGTTCTGCCAGCCACTCTCCGTCCACTGCAGTCACACACTGCATGTACTCCTGCAACACAAATTACAAGTAAAAACATCAACAACACATATCTTTTTAATTGTCTTCACGCCAGCCGAGTCCTGCAACTGACAGACATTTTACCTTGGTGGTCATGACGAGCTCGTGGTAGATGATGTAGTCGGGAGTGTAGCCCATGCCAAAGAGGGAGCTGGTGGGATGGAGGTGACATGGCATGCCCGTCCTCACGTTGACGTATTCACCGATGCCCTGGGAGCAAACACAGACATAAATAACACATTAAATGTGCAGCTCAGATTGTGTGGAGAGGAAAATGTGAAATGCGTGTGCTTGAGCCTGCATCTATGGTGGCACTTTAAGGCCAGATCAAAACAGGTCATCTGGGTTAATTTGCTTCTCCACCTGGCTCAGACGGCAGGAAAATAAATTTGAAGTATATTCAACACTGCTACGATTGCTCTGGTTAGCCAGCCTCTCATAAGTCAAACAGAGAACCTTGATTATACAGTCATGATTTCAAATTCCCTTTCAGATTTTAGTGCTTTATTAATGTGAGGGCCAGAAGGGATATTTCACCACTCTGTAATTATGCTGCCATAAATCTGCCACAACCAGTTGCCACTAGGCGTGACATATTAACTGAGGAGAACCCAGAGAGCAAGAAGTACCTTGAGCTTGGCAGCTTGGTGGAAGTAAGCAGCACAGATGCACTTTCTGATGATGTCCCAGTCTGACCCGCAGGAAATCAGGTTCATCCTCTGCTGCACCATGATGTCTTTTAACTGGGAGCGTACCTCACGCACCTGCACAAAAACAATATTTCTTAGAGGTGGAACCTATAGAAAACTCATCCAACCTGCTTACTGCAATCAGTTGTTTTTGGGGGAATATATCACTGCTGTCAGGTGAATATCTCAGACTGAAAACGACTATATTCAAAATAATTCCGCAGGATACTCGAGGCTTCATAGGATCTGAATCCTATCATACACATATTCAAACTACAAACTACAAACTAAACATTGCACAATTTAAAGTGTGAGACTTCCACGTGATCATCTCGCTGAAATTCTCGGGAAAACTGCTGGAGCAGTCAATCTGACCTTCCTCATGGCCTTGGTGTGGATGAAGTGCTCGTTGCACCACGCGCTGGAGTAGTTGTTGTTTTTCCACTGCATGTAGACGTTAAGGTAGGTAAGGTGGTCGCTCTCCGGGACTGCGAACTTCTCCCTCACCTGGTCGCTCTCCTCCTCACGACCCTGTAGAGACATACAGACTGAGTTTACCCTATATGACTGAGTCTTTCTTTATCATTCTAGTGCTGCATGCACAAATTACATACATATTTAAATGTCTGAATTACTAAAAACAGTATTTAAGAATGTGAACACCCCGTAGACATGATGTTATCTTGTTGTCTATTTACACAGCATTCAGTTTGAGGGAAATTTCTGGTGTTCGTTCTTCATTTGGCTTTGTTTTTGGTCTCTGACAACTTGACCATGTGAAATATGTGGCTTCTCAGCTGCTAAATGTTTGGCTGATAGTTGCTAACTGTGTCTGTCTGTTGTTTTGGTGCTAGACAGGTAGCCTGCAGAGGGTTTTTAGAACTCTCTCATTAAAAACAGAAATTCATGAGAATGCTCTCTCAAGTCAGAAAAACCACTTGTAAAGTAGAGAACATTTTGTGTAACATCAAGTGTAAACACTGGGTTGATGTAAGTTTTACCAAAATCACTGCATTATTTACTGCCCTATTCCTTGTCACTCAAATCGTGATGACAGGTGTCACTGTTTTGTGTAAATGCGATAAAAATGTGTTCTGAGGTCAGAAAAATGACTTCCCAACTCGGACCGTTCAAGGAGCACACAAACTTGAACCAAAAACAATCAGCTGATAACACTTCATAAACCTAACAAGTAGTCATGTGACTCATTGTTAATACAAAAATATGGATCAAATCCCCATGAACAAAGCAAAGTACGTGAGTATCGGTAAATTTGTCTTAAACAATTGCACAGATCATGTTTTAATTCTGTGTCAAATGAGCCGTACCTTAGGTCTGTAGAAGATGGCTGGCACGGACAGCATGGAGACGATGATGAGGATGTCAGCACTGCAGCCCATGTCGCAGGACACAATCAGCACCTTAGACAGGGCGGGGTCAAGGGGAAACTCCACCATCAGACGCCCTGTCGGTGTTAGACCACCTGAAAGGACACAAAAAGAACACAATCACAAGGCTGCACGTGAGGAATATAAAAGTGCAGGAAATGCAAAGAATGAAGGAGGGAAGAGCACAAGACGAGTGATAAGCTTCTTTTCCATCAAAAGCCTTCTGCCGTGATGGAGAAGCCGGCATAATGTGACACTTATTTGTCTATCACCGTGAGAGAAGAGGATGAACTGCTGACAGTTGAGAATACTTGTAGAGAGAGAGAGAAAAAAAAAGAGCGAGATCAAAAACTTTGCCAGTTCTGATTTAAATGATTAGACGACAGAGTCTAAGAAGCTTATGAGGAGGAAAAGCAGAGAAGCAGAGCAGCCAGTTTGGGCCAGGTAAGCCTTAATCAGAGATAATCTGCTGTTAACACACCATACAGGGAATCATCAAAAGTCCCCCCTTATCCCCAAATCCCTAAATCCCCTAGAATCTGGCTAAGGATGAGACAGAAATGAGACCCGACCAGTCAAATCAAACACAGGATCAGTTACTAGGCAATTACTCCACTGGCTAAACCTCACAACTACCTCCTCCAGGCCTGTTTGCAGTGTCTGCAGCATCACTGCAGCATCCTTTAAACAGATAGTCTCCTGCCTGTGTTTGTGGTGTCAGCAATCACTGTGCAGCAGCTCAAAGCAGGGCTGAGGGGGAAATTCAGCCCTCTAATACCCAATATTCTCTGTCACAGCTTCATCTTCATCTCAAACGGAGGATGATACATGTTGTTTGGCCCGACTGTAAACAAGACCTTGTGAGGTCTGCTACTGGAGGCGGGGGGAAAAATAACTCTGATACAACGCATGAGTGTCATGACATTATTAACACATGACCAAAATGTATATATTGTTTGTTTATTTATTAGTATGTTTTTTTAATTAGAACTGGATTGATAAGTTGGATATTCAATTAATCAATTGACATAAAGCTACAATTGCGATAATCATATAATCTTTCTTGGTTTAGCACAAATTGTGGAATTTCTGTGGTCCTACTGTCTCGATTATGAATATTTCCTTGTTTTGTTTTTTTCTTCTATGACAGTAAACGGAATGTCTTTGTGTTTTGGACAAAACAGTTGAAGTCGTCATCTTAAGCTCTGAAAACTTGTGATGTGATTTTTGACAATTTGCTGATGTCTTACAAAATGAGCCCATGTCAACACACACACCATTTTTTATGGTGTAAGGAATCAAATCCCAATCCCTGTTCACGACCCACCTGTGTTGTCCAGAGCTCCCAGGATCCAGAGCTGATACATGGAGTTGAGCATGTTGTCCTCAGGAGGAGGGTCCATGAAGTGGAAGAGGAGCAAATCCTGCACACCCAGGGACTTCAAAAGCAGGACTACATTAGCTAGGTTGGTCCTCTGGATCTCCGGTATGGTGGTGGTCAGCATTTCATTCTTATAGGCGCTCTGAGTGTAGAGTCTGGACAGAGACAGCAAAGAATGATGTTCTATTAAAATCAGACAAAAATTTACTTCTTTTTGAAGTAAACTCAAAACATTGCACAGACATGCACAGAGAGGTATGCTCCTCTGGGATATGTTTTTTATGTGACACTGTTGTGCAGGCATGCCAGTGGGATTGTAACTAGGCAATAAACACCAGATATAGATCAGCTGCAGAGGAAAATTCAGTACAATTTATTTCAGCAAACATCCGGAGCCTGAGTTGAAGTAAAAGGCCCAACTTAACAAAGCTCTCACAACAATAACAGCTGTCTGACGTCGGATCTTATAATTACAGAATGATTTGAATGTATGTGGGGGTTTCGAGCTTGTGAGTGAGTGCCTGTAGTCACAGCTAAAAGGCTCTTTGAGCGAGGAATTCTCCACGCAAGCGAAGCAAACCGGCGTGACTCACTCTCTCTGCTCTCCAACACATACACACATCCACAGCGACTCAAACGCCTCGACTGTACTCGGTGCAAAGCTGCTCCCAAACTGATTCTTCATAGATTTGTGTATGCTTGTGTTAAAGTGCAGGTGGGCAGGATTAATACAGAAATGCGGGATTTCCAGCTCATTAGCAATGCCAAACGTATCATCCCGTCACTCAATCTCTGCTTAAGCAAAGGTGGCAAAAGAGGGAGGGGTCAAGTGGAACCTCTGACAGGGTCTTTGTGGCACATTTCTCTGCCATAAATAGAGTTAAAAGGCATGAAATCCTCTGGAGATTAGGTTTCTGGACGGCTCTCCCTCTTCCTGCCTCTGACTGCCTTGAAAGAACGGCCATGTCACACATCCAGAGCCCTGAGCGAACTATCCGAGGACGACACTGATTTCAAACGACTGAAGGAAGGAAAACAGACTTAACATGCCAAAGTGATGCTCAGGAATGGAAAAGAAACATATTTCTATTCACTGAATGTAGACTTGGATACAAATATCATATATATAATGTATTTTCTTGCTATTCAGGGGAGCGATGATTGGTACTCTCAGCAAAAAATGATAGAAAAGGTTCGGAGCAGCTTTGTAGGAACCCAATATGACACAACTACTGACCATGCATCAGTTCCAGCTCAACAGATATGCCTATGGCAAAGAGAAAACACCGACTATTACCTGTAACACTGCCCTGGTCCTGTACGTCCTGCTCTGCCAGAACGCTGGTTGGCGTTAGCCTGGCTGATGGGATAAACCTGCAGAGCGTCCATTCCAATGCGAGGATTGAAAACCTGTTAACAGAAAACATAAGTAAGCAAAATAAAAACATTCTCAGGCTGGTTTAAACTTGTATACGGTGAAAGGATCTTTGAAGATTGAGTGACAAACCTTTAGTTTGCAGTATCCTGAATCAACGACAAACATGATACCGTCCACAGTGAGGGAGGTCTCAGCGATGTTTGTGGCAACAATGCATTTCCTAACACCATCTGGAGCCTACCATAGGATACACAAGAAAATAAAAAGGTAGTCAGCTTTTCAATTGGTACTCTCGGATGTCATGTGTACAGGTGTGCGCAACGTTACGGGCCGTTATGGCTGCTACAAACCTTTTGAAAGATCTTAGCCTGCAGGTCAGATGGCAGCTGTGAGTAGATGGGCAGCACAGCCAGAGGAGGAGCATTCTCCAAGTCCTCCAACCGCTCCACTATCTGATCAGACGTCACCTGTGAGGAGAAGGATAAACTTTACTCCAACTGGGTACACAAATTGAAAATAGCCAAGGACTGGATGTGGCAGCATTTTTGGAAATTTTCCGTTAATGTCACATACAGCTTCTTTTATACGTGTAATTCAGTTCACAGTCTTTTATGGCAAAATCAAACTGCAACAACAATATGACTGATAATAGCAGCCATATCTCTCACCTCAATATCCTCCTGCCCAGGCATAAAGATGAGGATGTCTCCTATCAACCCACTGAGGTGGATCTGCAGAGCCTGCTTCACCGCTGCCTCCACATAGTCCTCCTGAGGGGTCTGCACAGCACAAAATGAAATCAGTCCAATACAGAACAAAAACACTGACATCACCCCATGACGACCTAAACTTACATCTTAGAACTTTGGCACAACAGTAGAGACAGCAATTAATTGTTATATGCTAGGGGAACTTGGGGAACTTAACTGTTTATTTATGTGACTTATTTATGGGTAAAATTACATTAAAATCTGTGATTGTACTTTAAGAAAAAATATGCAAATTACCAATGTCAAGGACAAAGTTTATAATGAGCATGTATTCCTGAAATATGAAATAATAATAATAATAATAACGATCTGAAGCTGCTTATAGGATCAAGTGACAATGATGAAATTGTATTGAGTATGTAGTGTAAATGTACACAGAATGCAAAAGAAACCATACCTTGCTAAACAAAATGTCAACAGGAAATGTTCTCCCTGGAATGTGGAATATGGGTACGTTGCCAAAAAATGCAGCAAACTTGTCTGAGTCCATAGTTGCGGAGGTGACTATGAGCTTCAGATCAGTGCGTCGAGAGACAACCTGTTGGGAAACAGTGGACAGAAGAGAAGTGGGTAAATTAAATCATAGATTATTTCAGCCCAATCGGAAAACCAACAACCTAATTTATCACTCAGACACACACACACACACACACACACACACACACACACACACACACAACAGCATTAAATGGGTTTTAGGTAGCAGCACACTGACCTCACGCAGCAGACCGAACAGCACATCAGTATTAAGGGAGCGTTCGTGAGCTTCGTCCATGATAACAGCACTGTAGTGGTCCAGGTCTGACTCCCTCAGTGACTCTCTGAGCAGGATTCCATCTGTCATGTACTTTATTAATGTTTTCTCAGATGTGCAGTCCTCAAAACGGATAGCGTAGCCCACCTGCAGGCAACGATGTCAGAAAATCAACGGAAAATACGATGTTGTATGAACTTGAATGTACTTTGTCACAGAAAACATGACTTTATGACAGGCATAGAGTTTACAAAAGACACAATATACCTTTGATAAATTAATCACCTAATATCTGTAATTTTCAACAGGCTCTGCATAATTTTTAAGCAGCTGAAGCATTTCTTTTCTTTTGTTGCTTCACAGTATAATCCCTACTAAACAGTATGTTTGCCTTTTTCCACTAGATGGCGGTGTTATACAGCATATGACTTACCATTGAGTCTGTGCAATATAGCGATAACTGTAGCAGAGTCATTCAAAACAACAAGGCCACAGTAGCTGGTTTTGTCTCTACTCAGAAGTTAAGGGGACAACTACATGAGCAAAAGGACTGGATCAAAACAAGTCCACATCTTTTTATATGTTAGTTAGACGAGAGCTCAAAATTCAAATATTAAGCACATTTTATGTAAATACGAAAAACTACTCTGAGTCAAATTTTAACAAAGCAATCTCTCTGTAGTTTATCGCCTACACTCTGAGATCATTTGGGATACTCTAAGAATTTATCTCAATCTATTGGAATTTGTCGTAAAGCAAGACACTCATCATCATAAGAGACATAAGTGATGGCTGATTAAATCTCATCTCAGAACAGTAGATAAATTAACATTAGATGTTCACAGGTGTTCCACAATCAAAGGTAAAACTGTACACTGACTGCTGGTTAGCATCAGCAGGGCTAACTCCAAAATGTAATGACTGTTTGCTCAAGCATCCCCCAGCTGCCTCACCTCCTCTCCAAGGTTGGTGCCAATCTCCTCACTGACTCTCTTGGCCACACTCATGGCTGCCACTCTTCGGGGCTGAGTACAGCCCACCATGCCATAGCTAGTGTAGCCATCCTCGTGCAGGTACTGTGTCAGCTGGGTGGTCTTCCCACTGCCCGTCTCCCCAACAACAATCACAATGCTGTTGTCCCTGTAAACACATTGAAATCGTAAAGGTTACTACCAAGTCAAAGAGTAACTCATCACAGTTTTGATGCAAGGCTAAAATTTGGCATTAAAATTGGATGTGAACGATGAACTCGATGTCTAAATATCATTACCTGATGATGTTAAGAAGTTGTTGTCTGACAGCAAAAATAGGCAGGTACTGTCTCTGCTCCAGAAGAGTCTTCTTTTTAGCAAACTCACTGCTGGCTTCAGACTTTTCTTTCATGTGGTCTGCAAATTTTTGCTCGGTTCTGTAAAATCAGCAAAAAATTATTATAGCGAGTCAGATAAACTGACATTTACAATTCAACAAGCTAAGCCTGTGCATTATTTAAAGAAAAGTAGGTATTGAGAAACTTTGCAAAGCCACTTTACTCACTTGTAGTCCACTTTTCCGTCCTCACCAACAGGTTTTCCCCCAGAGACATCTGCTTCCTCCTTCTTCTGGATCCCCATGATGTCCCCCAACTTGGTGCCTGCTAATTCCCAGTGTTTGTGCTGTGCCTGAAAACATATTCATTCCAATTACATCACACAGTTAAGAACATTGCCGCTTCAGTCTGTAACTGCACTCACAAATTGCAATTTCATGCGCATTCAGCACAGGGCCGAGATGACGGAGCGCCTGGCGTTGCATTTGTCAAGTTGTTTCACTTCCCTGTAGGTGGCTTGCAGTTAAAATTGCATCCACCATCGATGTCAGGTGATCATGAAGAACTTTTATTTTAGTGAAGTGATGAAATTAGACAGCATTGATATTCTCAAACAGACAGGTGCACAAAAACAAACCCCACTGATATTTCTCAGCAGCAGAGTGTGAAGATCATAGATCATATGGTGACACCTGTGTACGAGTTGAGTGCAACAACAACATTCTCTATGACTTGGCTGTAGAATTCTATATTTATGGATATTTAACACCCCAGATTTCCTTCTTTAACCCTCTTATAGAAAAGTGAAGCAACTCAAGACCCAAATTAACCTCTGGTCAGGATCAAGACCACAACAGCGGAACAGACGATCATCCCATGGGTACTCTTAATGTTTGTCATTAGTGCTTCCCACCTTCTTGCGCTCTTTCTGCTCACGGTGTTTACGGACAAGCTGGCTGCCTTTACGAGAGATGATGGCCATGTCAGAGGTAGCATCTTTCACAGGGATGACAGGCTCTGGCTGCAGCAAGACAAGAAACACAAATGTAAAACATTTAGATGGAAAAAAATATAATAATTACAACAGTGCAGTACTGACAAAAATAGGACACATGAGGCACTGAATCAAAACTGAAGGGTAAAACTAGTCACTACAGGCCTTAGATCATCAGCTGATTAGGTCTTGTTTACCTGCTTGGTGAAGACTATTCTTCCATCCAGAAAGGGGGGAACCAGGTTGTGAACCAGCAGGTGAACCTTCGCAGCATTGTCTTCCTCAAAGTCTTCATCCACCTCCAGCCTCTGCACCACACCACTGGTCAGCATGCGGTTAGTCTCCCACCGCTCATTATCCTGAGACAAGAAACACAGTCTGTTACCAAGATATATCGACACAGACGGATGCACTAACAAGACAAACATACAAGTACACACATACACCGTGTATGCCTGTGCATGCAGGCTCGCTTATTATCAGGACTGAGGTTCTACCTCATTGATCTGTCGTTTCTGGGCAGATATTCTTTTTTGCGTCTGCTTCTGAAGGATCTGCTCCCTCTTCTTTACGTAGTCGTCAGATGTGGAGGTGAAAGGGTTGTGGAACTCATCATAGCCTTCATCCATCATGTACCAATCTCTGTCTGCTTGCTGCAAAACCACAAGACGATTAGAAATGTAAACGAAAAGTCATCACCAGAACAAGTTCCTATAATGCATAAATGAGGAGAAACTGTGTCGCTCACCTTCTGGTCCTCCTGCCACTGGTCTTTCTCGACCTCGTTATCAAACATAATTCCTCCCTCACCATCTTCTTTCCTACCTGAAGAGGAGCCAAAATAAGAGATGTTATAATTCATAAGGTATTAAAATCTTGCACGTGAGCACAAAACAGGCTAATTTTAGAAGAGTACCTTTTCCTTGTGACAAACGAGGTGTAGAACCCAAATGCTTTCTGTCATTAGCCCACTCGTTGTACTTATATGACGGGGTAGGCAGGGGTGTGTCGTCAGGGTAACGGCCTCTTACTGACCTGCGCACACAGAAAACAGACGTTAGAGTATCTGTCTTTATTTTAAGTCCACTGTACCATCATGTGTTGTCAATTATTATTATAAACATCCACTTGAAGGAAATTCTCTGAATAAAACTGAGGCCATGGTGCCTGGGGTATAAAAAATGTGAGACAAAATGAATGACAGTTGTTTACCTGTCCCTCCTCTCACTCTCTCGGCTGGAGCGGTGGCTTCGCTCAGAGCGATCAGACTCTCTGCTGGACGGGGCGGGGGACGGAGACTCCCACTGGGAATGGCGTGAGCTGGCATAACCACTGTCGTCCTCCTCCCAGTTGGAGCGAGAGGGTGTGAAAGAATCTGTGAAAAATAAAACAGTCAATTAAGAATCAAATTAAGTAGAAGGTCCCTTGAACACAGAAAGTTATTATAATGACTTAAAAAAAGAATCAGATGAATAAAACAAACTACCTCTGGGTCGTGTCTGTGGTGTCAGAGGTTCATCTCTCTTACTCCCTCGGCTGATGCGTTCAGACCAGCCTTCTCTCTGTGAGCGCTCACTCCTCTCACCGCGCTCTGACCGGCTGCTGCTGCTGCTGCGGCTGTGGCTGCCCTCTCGCTCATCTGACAGGTAAGACAAAAGGAAAGTTACTCTCAACAACTCCGACTGGTATAACTGGCTTTCAATATCGATGGATCTCCAAATAAATCTTTTCAAATATTACATGCGCTTAACAATAAATAAACACACATTTTAAAGTATTACGAAAAGGCTAAATAGAGACTTCCTAAATGTACTTGCTTATTGTTCTGAACTGTTAAGGAAACAAATGTTTTAGTATTTTCGTTAAATGTAGCCAGTTTGATACTGGAATAAAGATCCTCTCACATAAGAAGTTATTACCAGAAAATGCTTAAAATTTTAATCGAAAAAGAAAGAACAATCACCTCTTTCACCTCTTTCACTTCTTCGGTCTCTGCCCTTATCTCTGCTCCTATCTCTGTCTCTGTCTCGTTCTCGATTCTTGTCTTCTTTGGAGGAGGCATAGACTCCGTGCTCACGTCTGTCTTTCTCTCTCTGCTTGTGTCTACGACGGAACTCTTCACTGACCCCTCCAGGGTTTGAGGGCGTCTCGGAGCCAGTCACACGATACTTCCTGCTGGGGAGATGAAAACAAAATATTCAGTCACGCTATACCCATTTGTGTGCCACTACAGTTGGTAAAACAAAATATAATTTCCAAATGTAAAGGGTGTTAACATTCATATTTATTTACGTTTTGCAATGACTGACACTGCTGGTTTTTCACATATTTAGTAAGGTGACAGGAATCCACAAAGACGTGTTTTACAAATTCCTTAACTGGGATGTCCAGGACATATATCCATATACAAACAAAATACAAAAAAAAGGATCACAGAGTTTAAAGCAATTATAATGCCCTTTTTAAAAAATATATATGTTTCTATTAAAATGTGTCATTTCAATTATAATGCCTTTTTGAATCTAAATGTTTTTGCATCTAAATGTTTTTGCAAAGTGGCATTATGAAATAAAATGATACTTGTTCATAATTATGTTTTTTTAATCATCATTCCATAATGTACACTGTGGTGTATGTGATAAGCGTTGCCTGTCTAATGCGTATTACCAAACACGTTCAATAAAACAGGATTCTGACACTTACCTCTCCTTTTGAGCGCTGGTACTGTTATCTTCATCGTCTTCTTCATCAGACCCAGAGTCACTTTTACCTTCTTCCCAGTCCTTATAGGAGGACACCTTTGACTTCTTGTTTTGTCTGTCATCGGCACTAGCATCTGCCAGCTCCTTACTCTCCCGCTCCTTCCTTTTCTGGGCTGCCAGCAGATCCAAGCCCAGCAGGGAAGTGCGCGGAGTGGGTGCCCGAAAAACATGGGGCTCTGCAGCGGCACTCTTCTTCTTTACTATCAGCCCCCCAACCTGAGAATCTGGGTCGGTCCCTTCCAGTCTATGCATGGACACATCATCATCCATTATCTGTGGGGAAATAATTGGAATGTGTAAAGCTACTAAACTGTAAAGCACACATTACTTGTGTTTTGGGCATCGTAAACTAGGACTACAACAAATGGTTACTTTCATTATTAATACGATTGATGAGGTCAGAAATTAATGATAAATGCCAACCAAGAGATCTCAGAGTCAAAGATGACCCATTGAACGTGTTAACATTGTCTGACCCAAAGTCCAAAACTAAAAAAGACTTAGACAAGCTCACATTTCAGAGGTTGGGTTGCAGTTTTACTTACAACTTTATTGGCAGTTAACATTACAGCAGACCCTTATAGCAGAGAAACTAGACAAGAAGATGTTTGCAGGTTTTTCTTATTGAATCCTTTGAACAATACAAACTGATTACAGTATAGTAATCGATTTAGCACTACAGTGAACTGCAATTAATGTTTAAGTTTTAGTACCTGGGCACAAAGCGCGGGTTGTTACAGGTCAGTTAAGAATTATTGTCTTTCATCTGTTCTTTTATTTGTACTTTCGGTCTGATGGATGACGTCCGGTGATCTATTAACTTACCCAGAAACTACCAAACAAGACATTGATAACTTGATACTGATAACCGTCAATTATTATCAAATCGTGGCCTGTCAACAACACTCTATCCGCATTTTAGGGCAGTATAGTTACCCCACTTATGACTTCATCATTTCTTAAGGTATACCAAGACCATAAGTCGGTGTAGTTTATGGTGTGAAATGATGTAGGATATGAGTAAATAAGTACAATTATTGCATTCACCCCTAGTTTAAAAACATTTCGGTGAAATAGAACGTAACGTACCTCGGATACGTTGGCTAACGTTAGCTAGCCTGCGAGCTATCCGGCTCGGTCCCGAGGAGGCCGGGCGGGAAACTGCGTGAAACCTCCGCGTATTTCTCTCGGTATAAAATGAAGATATTCTCACATGAAGGTAAAGATTTGAGGTCCAGTTAAGAGCGGGCAAGTCAGCTAGGAAATCACGGATCCGTGGCCGTCAGTAGTATTTACTTAAATGGCAGCTTTCGTAAACACAACGCGTATGTTTACAGACTAGGGAGCAGCCATTGCAATCCCACAATTCCAAGCGGAGGGGGCAGAAAAAATATTCTAAACTTTATTGAAACAGGTGTTGGAGGGTCAACTTGTCTTTTATGAAAGCCTCACTTCAAATCATTGTTTTACATTTTTAACAAATGATTACTTTATTTTTTTTTAGTTGAGTTGAGATGAGAAAAGCAACATTTATGCCTGAGAGTCCCTTTACCACACAAAGTAACAGGTAACAGGCAACAGTAGAACCAGGACTGCAAAACACATTACTAATTAAATTCAAAGGCTTGCTAAAAAGTGCAACATTGAAATGGGCACTGTGTAGTTTGGGATAAGCAATTGAAACTCCGACTTTTAATATTTACAATGCCACTGTGTAATAATACAAAATCACAAATGTTTATTTTCCCATAGCTAATAAAAAAGAAGAAAATTAGGTCCCCACAACACTGTTTGAAGCTAGAAAGGTGGCACAGTCTGCCAAATATAAACAAAGTAAAACAGTATGAAACTGTGTTGTCCTGTAAGGTCAGGTCGTTTATTCAGTGTATTCAATTGTGAAAATTAGTTTATTTATTTAGTTTGTGAAGGCATAAGTCATAGAGGATCTTTCTCCTTTGATTAAAATTGAACTACTATGCTTTATACAATTCTGATGAAAAAAAACTTTGTGCAACACAGACACTCAAAATAAATGTATCAAAACATCATGATATCTGGTATGACCTCTGTACATTATGTGGAACAATCTCAAATGCATCAAGTATATCCTTTAAAAGGTTAACACACCAGCCAGGAATACACTCCTTGACATATAGTTGCTGGAAGACATTGAGTGTTGATTCTATAGACCTGGAAGAGTGTCTGTTCAACTCAAAACAGCTAGTTGTTCAAAAAGGACACGCATGAATTAAAGGTTTCCCCACCTCCGTAAAACAATAACCCCCTGGCCAAATTATCAACACCAACATCTGAGATAAATATTGCAAACTAGTAACATATTAATTTAGAGAATGAGTAGCTGAGATGAAAAGGAGAATCCTGGCTTTTTCTTGGAGCTTTGAATTACAAACAAAATGTGCTGCTTTAGAAAACCAAAGAAAGTGTAATTTATAAAAGCAAATTACTTAAATTGTAAACACACAGTTCTCCCATTGCTGCTTTAATTATACAAAAAAAGGAGAAAAAAACAGGATATCAGTTAATCCACTTATACTTTTCAAATGTTTTTTGTTTGTTTACGATAAAACAGTAGAAGTCAACATCACAAGTAGTGATATTTAAAGTAATAGCTTGTTTGGATCTTTATCCCTGAATGTTGCAAAGTTCTGGGTCTCTCTTTCACACAGCAACCTATGTAGACAGTCACATGGTGGGTCTTAAATTATGATCAGACTTTAGCATGGTGTAAAGAGGCACTCAACTGGGATAGGGGCAGGGTTGTTGACAAGTTTTGAACCTTATACAGAATGTATATGTTTCACTGATGGTGATGTTGATATCTTATCTTAGTACAAGCAAAAGTTATGCTGCTTACTGAAAAAAATATATTTTCCATGTGTTTCCTGAAAAAGGTGTGGTTAAAACCAGCTATGTTGTCATGTGAACTAAACCACTGGAAAATTATCTATCACTGTCGTATGGCAGGCAACCTGATCTATCAGTAGCATACATCTGCTACAGAGGCCTCACTGTCAGCAGAGAAGGGTTTTAGCTAGGAATTTATTAAAAAAAAAAAAAAGAAAAGAAAATCTTTTGTATGATCCTTTGTTTTTAGTTACATGTGGTCACAAATCATTCCACTGTTCCAAAATATAGTAGCCTGAATATTTACACATAAGTTAATACAAAATGTAAACTATATTTTATATATTGCATCTTTTATAATAACAAAAATCAATATAAGGCACAGTGGACAGACAGAAACAAATAGATTTTTACACACAATGAAAAGCATTAAGCAAAGAGAAATTATCAAACAACTGTTGACTTTGTTTACATGTTCAATATGGAGTGAGAAGTAGTATAAACTTAATTATTCCCACCCCCTTCTACATAAGTCATTGAATGATAATTACCCAGCGTCCTTAATGGTCTAAACCTACCCTCTAATTAATCTTCTGAAACTTGTTTAAATATCATATTAGTTACCTTTTTTCTTCGTCATACGAAAAATATGAATATATTGCTGATATACCATCCTTATCAAAATCATATATTCATTATTTACATTTTTATCAGTCATATTTATCTTAATCATAATCGAAGTTTTCATTGTTTAAATTGAAAATGATGACAATGAAGTTACAAAATCTTAGAGGCCTGCACATATAAGTCATGTTATGTCATTAGAAACGCACTGTATGCGCATTGACAGCGCACAGTTGATACCTTCTGTCTAATGTTCTGGTCTCGTGATGATGAACTGGTCGATTGTGATTGGTCATCACTCCCAAAATCACGTTCTCATTGGTTAGTCCTTGTGTTTGGGCTTCATGGTAAAATACCAGGCATGTCATTGGTCTGTTTCACATGTCTGCTGATGTGCCGGGTTAGGCTGTTTTTCTTGATTCCGTAACCCAACACTGTTTAGAATTTGTGGCTTGAGAATAGTGTTCATGTTAGCTAGTCGTTACGGTGATACTCGGGGCTTTTGGGAGCACGACTAACTCTATCCGTACAGGCTGGAAACGGACCTACACGTTGATAGCTAGAGCTAGATCCGTACCTGGCTAACAGAAGCTAAGCGCTAAGTCGATATAGCCTAGGTTATCTGCATTAGCGTCAGAATGGGTGAGGAAATTAACGAGAACCTCATTAACGCATGCAATGGACCTGCGGATGCCACCAGTGTGGAGGAGACCAGCGAAGCAGTAGAAAGTGGTGTAAAATATTACACGTTAGAAGAAATAAGAGTACATAATATGTGCAATGACACATGGCTCATCATTCATGACAAAATATATGACATCACACGTTTCCTCGAAGAGGTAAGACACGATTTCTGTTAGTAACAATAACTGAAGCATAACATTGTTACATTCCACATGTGTGCTGTTAGCCTTTGGTTATCCAATTTCGGAGGGACCAGTGTTACTTCCTGGTATTATAAAACGATCGTTAGCCTTACGTGTTGACGTGTAAGGTTTGCTAACTGTTTACTTAAAGTGTTACCGACCCTACCCATCATTTAATCTCTAAGTTTGAAGTTACTCAGGGGTTACACAAGGTTACTATGCGATGCTGAAGTTGGCTTCTGATTCGACACTTCCGATTTGGCAGTCGAGAAGAAAGTTGAGGTGAAACCTGACATATAACCTACAATGCTGAGCACTTTTTGTTAGACAGCTTAGGTCTGAAAGGTGTCTGAGTGCCACTTTGAAATGTGTGAAACCTTCATTCTATTGTGAAAAGGGGACAAGAGGGAGATTTCCACTGCTGTTTTTTAACTTCGGATCAAAAATCACTTTACCTGTATTTGTTGAAGCTGGACGAGATTATCACAGATAAATTAGAGACTATTTATGACACAGTTTCACATTTACATCTGTGAACATTTACTATAGATGAAGGTGGATATAACACTACGAATCAGAAGCTAACTTCAACGTCGTCCTCAGGTGATCTTGTGCGGACCCCAATAACTGTAAATAACTAATCGTTAGCAACATCAGTTGTTAGCTAACGTTAGCAAACGGTTAAAGCTGTTGACCCAGTTTCATAACGCTATTGTTGCTATAAAAAAGCTTCATTATATCTGTATGATACAGCGTTAAACCTTTAAGGGCAGCATGTGTGTTGGTTCACTATTAAGATAATCGTCGCAATCTGCAGTGACACGGGCCAGCCGAGACAATAGATGCAGTGTGACACGTAACCATGCTAACACTGTAAGATAAGCAGCAATGTAATAAGTGACATGGTCTTTAGAAATACCAGTGCTGGAACGAGTGTTCAGATCCTGACTGAAGTAAAGCTAGTACTGCCACAGAGTTAAAGTTCTTGATTACAAGTAAAAGTTTTGCAATTCAAACTGAAATTGACTTTATACTACGCAAGTATTCAACATCCAAAATAGCACTGTTTAGACTCTTAACAGTGTTATATATCAGGGGTTGACTGATTAGGCTTTTTCATGGCCGATAATGATATGGATTATTAGAAATCAAAGAGCCTGGAAACGGAAATTTGGGACTGATATTAATCTGTGTTAAAAGTTAAAATCTCAGTGTCAAGATTTTGAAGTTCGATTCTTTAAGTAAAACTTTCCAGGTATTTTTGCTCAGCAATCACTTTTTCTGCTGACAGTTAAAGTTACTAGTTACTTTGCAGATTTAGATTATTCAGTGTTTAAAGGCTATTTATTGTGACATGATACCAATCAGATATTGTTGTTGGCAGGACATCGTGTGAGAGGATGCTGTATCAGAGCCAATGCAGCACATTTTTAAATTTGTTTATTTTTTTTAGCAGTCTGACAGAAAAATCACTGATACTGAAAATTGGAAAGTCCTGAATATATCAGCCTGAAGCCAAATTACTTATGAAGTGTAGCATCTACACATTTAGATGCTGTTAATTCTCAGTTTCTGTCTTCTTTTACTCTATCCACATGTGCCTCAGTGATTCAGAGAGGAAGGAAACATTTTACATTTCATTTTTAAGTTTTAACAGAACAAATCTTACAAGAGCTGTGGAATGCCTTCAGCTTCACATCAACTACAAGAAAGGAACTTCTTTTTCAATAAGAAAAATGGAAAATGAATTATTTTCTGATTGGTATTGACAGTGAAGAAGGTAATAGTCAGTTGTCACTATCGGCTGAAAAAAATCCATATCGTACATCCCTACTGATGACAGAAGATGGCAATTTGGTACATCATTACCATCTAAAAATATTTAATGGTCCAGAAGTGTGAAGTTGCATAAAATGGAATTATTCTACCACAGTTGGATACATCGAAATTGTGCAAGTACACAATTTACTGGAGCAAATGTACTTAGTTACTTTCCCCACAGAGAGACAATATTGGTGCATTTAACTAAAATGCCTCTGCTTTGCACTAAACCTAATAAAGTACTATATGGATTATATTACAAGAACGGGAATTAACTAGCTCCTTCCTGGGTTAACCCATTCTTTGTCCTCAGCATCCGGGAGGTGAGGAGGTTTTGCTGGAGCAGGCAGGTGCAGATGCCACAGAGAGCTTTGAGGATGTGGGTCATTCCACAGATGCCAGGGAGATGCTTCAGCAGTACTTCATTGGGGAGCTTCACATGGTGAGATCAGGCCTATGATTTCTTGCCTTAAGGGTTTTTACATGAAGTCCATTTCCCTCTCTCAAATGCCAATGACAGACTAATCAACAGTATTATCTAAATTAATCAAGCAGAGCAATCAATCTATGTTGCCATTTGGTGCACATATTGCTTGGAGTCACAAGGTGTCATGCAGTAATTTGGGGTTTACATGCTTAATAATACATTGGAGGACATGACAAAACAGTGGAAGCTGACTTGTAACACCCTTTTAGATATGGTTGTCTTGTGAGCATGGTTCTCTATCTGATGAGAAAGGGCTAAATTAGGCCAATAGAGGTGCATTGCTTTGATTGTACATTACTGCTGAAAGCTGTAGCTCAGGTATACATTTGAATTTATTTCAAAACATCTCTTATATCTCCCAAGCAGTCTTAGCTTTCAGTTTGTATTACCTGGTTTTCATTAGTGTATCAATTAAACAATTATAGGAAAATATGTGGAGATGGTCATCCAACTAAACTGAGCAAAGCCCATGCTGTCGTTGGAGATCATGCCAGTAGACTAGCAGGAAAGAGTGGCAGGAGATGACACCATGCTGGGGAACAAAACACATGACTGTCTGCCAGAAGACACAAACTGCTATGTGAAAGAATGAGAGAGCATAAGCAAAAAGTAAACTTTTCCACCCAAATCATCACATTGGACAAGTAAGTTTTGCTCACTGTAACCAGTCCTCCTGTGTATATTAGTCACTGAAAACCCTTTAGAAGGCACTTCTATTTGTAACGAGGGCAAAATTTGTTGCTTATAAAATATTTCAAAGTTTATATGATGCAAATATGAGGCTTTATCATCTGAACTAGACAAAGAAATCGAGCAATTTCCAAAGTTAAAATTTTGTCAATTCTAAGTTTGTTGGAGTGTAATTTGTGTCAGCTACACAAAGACAATAATACCTTTTTTGTTGATTTTCTTTGTAGGATGACAGAAAAAAGGAGCCTGTAAAGGTAAGCTTGTCTTTTCATTAGACATCTAATAAGTGCAACAGAAAAGTCACTGAAACAGAACCTACTAAGACAAAACAATGTTTTTTTTGGGGGGGGGGGGTGCGCTAAATTACACAAGACCAATTTCAATTTCCGTCCTTTTGTTTTCTGCCACAGGAGGCACACAGCACGAATTCAGGAGAGTCCAGGTGAGTCATCATGCCAAAACAACCAGACCAATCTTATTGTTTCCTGTTCCTGCTATTGACAAAACATGTTTCTTCACTGTTTTTATTCATTTTCTTATTTATGGTTTTGTTCTCGTTTCCTTTTTGTTGCTATTTCTTGTTTATTTTTGTCCATTTTAATTGCTCTGGCTCAATAAATGCATATTTGATGTTTAATTTTCCCTGCAGTTCCTGGACCGTGTGGTTGATACCCGCTGTTGCTGCCGTCGTCGTTGGCGTCATGTATCGCTTCTACTTGTTTGAACACAAGTCCTCTTGAGTGCTGCTGGCATCTTGTTTTCATCTCATTCTTTTCATCTGGCCTTGAAATGTTTGACCAAAACCTCCACACACACACACACACTGAACCTACACAAGTAGGAGTGTATGCATCTTCTGCAACAATAACAGGAGGGGGAACAGTTTGATAAAGTACTTGTCCGTCTACGTAAAGTGCACCAAATAGACAGCTGGGCAGAGACTTTATTAAATTGTCTGCCTTCAGTTTCTTTCTGTTTCATTGTCACTATGCCTGTTGTCATTTATGTTAAAATGTTGTCTTTTAACTTAAGCTTTCATATGCACTTGACCAAGGTTGGTCTCTGTATGCTTTTTAACCATTTGCCTGCTCAGAGAAAGGTTTTGCTAACATACCCCATTATTTCACTGAATGGAAACGCTGAAGGATGAAGTATGCAGAATGATGATGAAATCAGGGTAATAGTTAACAGTGAGCACTCTACCGTTTACACTGAATTATAAATTCTAATGCATTTTCTTAGTTTGAATAAAGTGAGAAATGTTACTGCTGCCTAACTCTTTGTAAGAATCTTGAGTTTATTCCCATCAGTCCGTGGTACAGTCCTGATGTTAAGCAGTTCTTGATTGCATTTATCCTTTGATTGTAAATGCATAAACTTTCCAACTTGCGCATAGTGGTGAATTACATCGTTATCATTGATTATTTAAGGTAGAGCTTCTTTTGTCAGGAATATGTGTAAATGTCAAAACACCTGGTCCATATATTTAATATAAATCATGTGGTATGAAATCAAAGAGGAATATTTTAGAACCCAGATATAATAACTGAATATGAATCATTGAGTTGAAAGAAGAGAAGTATTTGTCATTTGATTGTTTTGTTTTTTTAAATGTAATGTCCCTCTCTATGCCGTTTGTTATTTAACTGATGCTTTTTCACAGCTTTGTTTCATTGTTATGCATCTTAATTCTATGTTTAGAGTAAATAATACTGGCAGCTGTCACTGGAGGGTTTGAATTATTGCATTGAATGAACTCGGGCAGTTGTCATAAGAGTCACAGATGGATGTCTTGAAGGCTAAAGTTGGTTAGCATACATTAAATAATCATCTCTGTCAATATCCTAGTTAATTATCCATTTCTGGTTTTGGGTTACCTAAGGTTTGCATAGCGTTTCTTAAGTCATACCTTTTATTGGATATTCTGAAATAGGCATTTTATACTACATTACTATCACAAAAAGCATTTTCCAACTCCAGTGAACATTACAATTCGAAGTCAATTTACCACCTGTCAGTTCACAAAAGTTCAAATTTTAATTAATTAATTAAACTTGCTGCTATTTTACATATTTAACATATTTTACATGTGGCTGCAGTGTTTACTTGCAGATGTCAAAATGTAGTTGGATGACTTTGAAGATAAATATTTGCCACATTTCTGCATTTCAACTGCCATTTCCTGTCATTAAAATTCTCTTTGAATAAAATGTATCTTTCAAAAATTCAACTGGGTTGTCACTGAATACTGAGTGAATAACTTAAGATCATCACTTAGGATTGTATATACATTCAGTAAGGGGATTACTATCAGGATTACAGTTTCAAAATGAGGGATCATGTCGTAGTCTGTAACCATGCATAAAACTTAGTGTATCAAAAATTAGTAATTTAACTGATATTTTATCATCTTTATTGGCACATATTTGCTTTTGAGGTTGTCCAAGAGTAACAGAAAGTAATCAAGTTACATTACTGTAATACTGTGATACTTGGATTACATTACAAACAAAATAAACAGGAAATTATCCACTATTGTATTACATTTTTAAAGTAACCCTAACAACCTTGCGCAAGATACATGATATACATATATTAACAATATGTGATGAAGATTATTCTTTAGCAGTGTTTGCTCCACAACATAAAAATGAAATCACCAAAGTCAAGGCCCTAATGCATCTTATAGAGTTCTCAAACAGAAAAAACATTGAAATATGCATTGAAAATTTTCCATTCGTCCATTATCTGTACCCGCTTATCCCATACAGGGTTTTGGGTTCTGGAGCCAATCCCAGCCAACACTGGAAGGTCATCAGTTCATCACGTAGAGATAAACAACCATTCACACTCATATTCACACCTCCAGGCAATTTAGCGTAACCTAACCTGAGTGTCTGTGGGCTGTGGCAGGAAGAGGTTCCGCTAAATATTTTCTCCATAGATATTTTTTGAGAATATAAGAACTCCACATATCCGCCTATACTCTCAGCAGACTCCTGCTGTTGGTATATTGTGTTATAGGTACATTAGCTTGTGCAGAGGATGCAGTGAAAATGTGTTAGATATTGATTCATGTTGAAAAAAGGGAGAAATCTTCTTAGACCGTGGAGCCTGTCTGGTGCACGGTTTGAAACTAGTTTATTTGCTTATTTGCTTATGATCAGAGAGGGAGACACTATGACAATCCAACCTAGAAAACAACAATGGGAACTTTGAGCCAGAGAGTTGAGACGTGAACTAACTTCATCTCTCGACCTGTAATCGCTGGAAATCAGCCTCTGAACTGTGCACTAACAGTCTGACCTCTGTTATCCTTGATGCCAGTCACAAGTTTGAAAATGACAGGGGGATGCTGAAGAAGGAATAAACCTGAACTCGAGTGTGGGGCAGATGGAGCAACAACTGCAGGTGTTGAGAGCTTGGAGCTTTAGTTCAGCTAACACTTGTAATGCAAGCAAACCCTGAAAACATCACTTTGTTAGATGAGGCTGCTGTGGTGGATGGAGCTGCCTCACGTCGTGTCACAGCCTTGCATCCAGTGTGGTTTTCACATCTGATCGGTCCTGTTTAAGTACAGTCTCAGAGCATTGTTGCGAAAAATGATTTTCATTGGCAAAAGCCCACTGACAGGCACGTCTCCCTTTCCTTTAAATATTCATATACTCAGTAATGAATAGTATGTCACAACAGTGCTGTGCTAATTTGAGAGGAATACTGATATGAAAAATTGAACAGCTGGGTTTTAATTTCACTCGGTGGTCCTGCTCCTATCTGCAGGAGCTGAGACAAGTCTGCATTCATTCTTTGATGACTAAAGGCAATGAGCTCCATTGTAACACATCTAGGATGTAGGCAGTGAATATATAATTGCTTAAAGAAGGAGTACACATTCCATGCTTCACAGGGAGGTGGGAGGCACAAAGCACTCAGGTATCCTTTTGTTAAAACTGAAATCATTGTGCCATTGTGATTTAATGTAAAAGAATTGCACTGACGTAGATGATGATAATGTGGTCACGCACTTGTACTCTGATGAGTTTTCTTCTAGGTAACCATTTCATGGTGCGTTGCAGGCACAAAGCGACTAACACCTGAGTTTCTCCATACGCCTGCTCTCATCAGCTACTTCTTCTGTGAGGAGAGGAGCAGGAAGCAGTGATTAGAGTAAAAGCCTTTCCATCTGCAACCTCCACAAGAGCCCTCACATGGTGCTCGCGGGCAAGCGCAGAGAGCACAAATCAACACCCATTGATGAATCCTCTGTAATCAGGTGGAGCAAATCAAGAACTGGATGCCCCCTTGTTGCATGAGCTGATGAACTGTTTCTACTTGCATTGGGTTTCTTCAACATGCCACGATTTGAGCAGCCAACAAGCAACATAAAAAAAGCACATTCAATAACATAACAAAAATGTATTCTATATAGAATCTACCACAACCTGTTATAAATGATCATAAATGTGTTGGTGGTCAAAAGGTGTTGTTTCCTTTCTGCCCGGCCATACTCAGTGTTAACACAAGATGGCACTACAGCCTCAAGATGTACGATGTCTTCTCATTAGGCCGCAAACAGTGCAGCAGTGGAGATGGTTCATTAAAATGGCCATTCTTACTTGCTTACCCACACTGATAAATTCATCACAGTATTCAGCTGTGTTTATCTTTGGGTTTTTAATGGGTACGAAACAGCAGGAACACAATAAACACAGTGCTGTCACACGCCGTAGGAAAGATGGGCAACACTGTTACATTTGTACTCTGTGATTTCATTGTTGTGTACTGTTTTTGTCTGTCCATCCTGGGAGACAGATCCCTCCTCTGTGGCTCTTCCTGGGGTTTCTTCCATTTTTCTGTCTTGTTTGTGTTTTTTATATTTCATTTTCCAGGGAGGGTTTTGTTACTCAAATAGAGGGTCCAGGGACACAAGGTGTCATTCACTGTACAGATCGTGGAGCCCACTAAGAAAATGTGAATGTGATATTGAGTTATATCAACCAAATTGTCAGACATGTTACTGTAATAATGTGATACACAAGACAATAGACAATAAGTCTATAAGTATATGAAGATACAGAGACAACACGCTGACCAAACAGACATAGGGGCTGGTTTTCACAAACATCTGGACTGCTGGTGCACTCCTGTCTATACAAGAACAACAGATGCGCACTGTGTCACATCGTAAGCTGACCCAGAGAGCATTAAAGCCACCGGCCATTTCACATCCGTGTTAACACTGATGTTGTGACAGCAATTAAGACCAGGCAGAATGATGAGCTGTTATGAGACAGCGTATTCTGTCCGCGGGAGTACACGAAGCCCTCAGATAGACATCATTCCCCATGACTGAGCTGCTTGTCAACCCTCAAGGAGAGCTGAGGTTGCTAATGCACACACTCCAGTCCCCTGAGAGACCCGCTCAGCAAGACTGGCTGGGAAAAACCCTTATGGAATCTGCAGGAATGAAAATGATCTCTGACGATAATTTAGTTCTAAAAGGACATCTTTTCTTAAAATACAGAATTAAAGATGTAAATTTGTAGCATGGGACAATGCTAACACCAAATTCCTGGCAGTAAGAGAGATACAGAGTGTCAGGTTTTCTATTTGAAGAGGGAATCCCAAGAGGGTTTCTGCAGCTTTGACAAGTGCCTAAAAGGTTCGCTGAAAACACTCACCTCTCACAATCAAATATTCCTAACTCTTTTTCTCTGAACGACTTAAACCCATAAAAGGATTAAATTCACTCAAGAGACAAAAGTCAAATGCTCTCTCCTGGCGACTCACAATTCGGAGCCTAAAACACCCAAAATGTTAAGAAGTAAAATGTTGCATCCAGTAGTGAAATAAGTAACATGATCCTGGACTTAACATACTGCACTACAAGTAAAAGTCCTGCATTCACAACCTTAAGTAAAAGAATGCATAATGTAAAAAGTATTTTCAGCAAAATAGTTAAGTATCAAAAGTTCAACTCATTGTTCTAATAACATGTCAGTGTTTTACTATTATATCTGATGTTTTTTACTCATTCTTCAATTTATCACATTTGCATCAGAAAATTTGGAGATAAATATTTTCACTGGACAGGAAAGGTATGACAAATTGTAATCAGAAACTAATTTAGTAATTAATAATAATCATCACGCCATTTCACTTAACATGTATTAAAGCTAGGGTTTACAATACTGGAGAGCTAGCAAGACAGCTAGCAAGATTTGAAAGTGGCACCTCCTCTAAGTGCCCCCCCCCATCCCGCCAGGGCTCCGTCCAAAGCCACGCCCCCACAAACTTGAACGCGCATCTGGCAGCGGGACTCAGCAGAGTGAAGGAGATGCCGGAGCACGACGCAGCAATCAGCTGAATTTAGCGGGGAGCAGACAGGAAGTAAAGTGCCGGAATAACAAACAACATCCGGTTACTTTTCAAAATAAGACGCTCCGTGTTTGACTCCAGCACACGTCGTGAGGACAGCTGTCTACCATACTGCGCCGTGGTGGACGCAAACCGCAACCGGTGGGGACTGCCGGAGGGCGGAGCAAAACCGGATCGGAGCCACAACACAGCAGACCATATCCAGTGGAAACTGGGCCGACTCATTAGCCATTCTCATGGCTAAAAACAACACACAAAGAAGCCAACATTAGCATTGGGCTAATACAAGCTACAGACATTGCCAAGTTGGCAAACCTTACATATTTCATGAAATTAACAAATACCCATGAAACAAAACAAATCATTACCTGTCCAACAGAAAGAGAGCAACCTCTGCATCACTTTTCAGGCCCTTCACATGCCCCAGTTGTCTCCACCACTCAAATGCAGCAACGCTGTTGACTCGGGTCTGACTTCTTTCTTTATCCAGAGCCTATTTTGTTGCAGCCATTTCTGCCTCAGGCTTTCTTTTCCTTGCCTTTTTAGCGGGCGAGCTGTTACATTTGCATTTTCTCTGCCATTGTAGCCAAATAAACATCTTCTCCTGCAACTCTGTATTTCTGCAGAGGAGTGTGCTGAATATTTCCGGTATCAGTGAAACGTGACGTGTGAGCAAGCGGAGGAGGGAGGGACAGAGGGGGGCGCAGGCAGAACGAGACATGAAGGCATCTGACCAATCCGAGCTATTCAGGCTGAAAAGCAGGGACTGGTCAGCTTTTTCTCAGCCCTGCAGCTGCCACAGAGGTCTGATTATTCTGGTTCCCTTTTCTGAATACATAATATATTGACAACTCTCAGGATAGCAGGACCATTTCACCCAGTATAACAAAATGTGTTTTTGAACAACATTACAGACCCTAGCTTTAAGGAAGGAAGAAGGATTAAGGAAGTTCATCTGTTATTGTTCCTTTCTTACCTCAGTGCTTTCACCTGTGTAACTTGAAGCTGTTTCACAGGCGAGTTGTTGGCCTCACATGCACACACTGTATGTTTATAGACTGTTTATCAGTTGTTGTTCAACTTTCATCCAGAAAGAAAACCGGGCACACGATCAATCAAAATGGTACCCATCCATTATTCAGAAGCCAAAGCATAATGATTATTTTTAATAATGTACTTTAATTCCCTAACCTCCAGCCCAACCTGTGATCTCACACGGCATTGGTTGGTAGTGATTAGCATAATTCAATACAAATTATTCATCATAAGTGCCTTCATCAGATGTTAAACCAAAGAAACTGAAAAATAGTCTGATGTCAAATGTATATGCGTCGATTGTAATGGCAAACCCTGAGGCCTACTGTTTAGTGTTATTAGAGATATATTTCACTTTCAGCTTATCAGAGAAAGTGGTTGAAGTGGAAAGAAACTTCTCAAACTACATTATATTAAACTTTTGATAGTTCAGCTGTAAACAATTGTTCCAAAACTTTGTTGGTAATCTTATCTCTGTAACTCGGTTTTAATGCCCTGTTTTCCTTTACAGAAGTGCCTAATGTGTAATACAATAATAGAGTAGGCGATAAATTCAATTATATTCTTCTTCTATCCCACAAAAATATGCATGCTGTAGCCTACTACAACACAGCACAATTACTGAATGTGAACAAATTCCACTTCTAAATTAGTTTTAATTACAAACCCCTAAATTAAATTTCTGTACACTACGTGCTGAGGGAACATAGCCAGCTTGAGTGACTTCCGGTACAATCTTCATCAACTGAGACAAAATCATTTCTTAATAAGAAAAACTAATCCATCACACTTCTGCTCTAAACGTGGCCCCAGGTTTTGGAGATATTTCCATTGCATATAAAGTATGTTTATAGGAAGTGAAGTGCTGTATTTGGCAAAAGCATGCTGTCTTAATGAGACTCAGGTACTGTAAGACACACTACTGTTTTTATTCGACAGGTTCATTCTGTAGTAATGTGGAGTGTGAGGCAAGCATTTCAGATTCATAATGCTTTATTTAATAGATCATCGACAAACCATTACATTACAATACATTCTTCTTCATGCTTTGTAAAATTAAGACAAGATGTGTACATACAAAAGGTCATTATTAAAGGATAAGTTCACCCAAACATGAAAATTCAGTCATCGTTTACTCATCCCCACGCGGTGAAGTGAAAGAAATCCAAATCTCCAGAATTTCAAAAGATATTATTTACAGCCTCATTAAAGCCAAAAGCCCTGTCTGAAGTGGAAACACAAGCTCAGCAGCATGTATATGGTGTAAATATTGTACAACTTGGATAACACCAACTAAGCTGTAGGGAGCCATTTCAGGTTGTTTTTTTTTTTTTTTAAGGTTTATGTTTTATGATGTCTTTTATAAGTCCATATCTACTTTGACACTGTTTTGGTTTCAAACACCAGAAATGTGTTGTGGACTACAAAACTTCACCTGACTTTCCATCGATTTGGGGGTGAGGAGATAATGACTTTTAAAGAACTTTCATTTTGTGGTGAACTTATCCTTTAAATTGATCATGTTTTTCACATAAATTTAGAGGCAAACCTTCTGACATTCAATACATTAAGATAATTCCCAAGCTTCAATGTTAGAGACACCAAGCAGCAACCATAAGTCTAAAATAAGCTGCATAAAATGTTTGCGTTTCAGTGTCCTTTCGAACGTGAACTTAAATGCACCACGACGCTGAACTCTGTTCAGACAAAGATGACATGAGCATCGCCAAGGTGAATCCACAAGATACTGAGAGGAAGATCAAGATCTTAACGTCTCAAAATAAACAACCGCGGCCTCAGAAGTCACCCAAGTTATCTCTTTGCTGCCACATATGCACTGACCTTTCTACTCCGTGGCTGCTTAATTACTTTTCTCCTTGCATAAACTGAAATGCCGTGACTTAAAGGTTAACTTCTCCCAGCTGTTATATGCCAAGGTCTTCATCGTGTGGTTCAAAATTGAGGTAGATGGCCTCAATCCTTCAAAGTGCTTGTAATTGGAAAGTGACGTTAGTTCACAAATGTCTCGTATGAATAGGTGCCTAAATATCAGGTTCTTGTGATGAACTAATTGACTAACCTCAAACGTCTGAAGCGAAATGTGTCGACCCCAGCAACAAGCCCAGACGCAGAACAGCCGACACTGATAAAAGAGATTACACAACTGTACGCAGAATAATGGAAGACATTTCTGGGGCGCAGACAAGGTTGATAGCTATAACTATAAAACAACTAAAAGAGGCCATCTCTGACAGGAAATCAAATCTTGTATGCTTTAGTAAAACGAAAAAAATCCAATAACTTATAAACTGAGCCTGTGTTCTAGATAACTGAACACTGCTTTTAAACTGAAAATGTCATAAAAAGGAAATAAAAATGAAACAAACACACAATAATCAATATAACTCAGATTATGATGATGTAGACTGTACAGGGGTTATTTCACATACTTGCCATGATAGCCCGTCTTAGTATCAACCATTGCATTGTAACCCATATGTCTCATTACTTTATCTCTTACCCATGACACTTTATGTAGAAATTTCAATAACTTGACTTTGGTTAAACAGCCCAGCCAGTACAATGTAGGATAGCACAGCAATCACTGAGCACGTCCTTCAGCTGCTGTCATCCTAAGCCATGCTCAGCAGTGTACAGGTGGAAGATACACTGGAGGAGCGCTCGTGGACGCTGTTGTTATTGTCCGCAACTCCTGACACAAACTGTGTCGTCGAAGCGCTGCAGCACCCGAGGGCGTCGGCCAGTTCTGGGCAGAGTGCCAAGGTCAGCCTCTGGAGGACGAGGTGGAACTTCCTGCGGAAACTTCGGTTTATCCAGAAGTAGAAGATGCAGTTGAGGAAACCGTTGGCGGTCGGCAGCCACACCACCACAAACTCAACCCACTCTGGTACGCTGCTGCCTGAGACTGCTGTGAGAAGAACACATGCCAGTGATGAATCAATTTGTTTTTATCTTCATTAAATACATTTGTTTGAGTCATTTTTTTCTCCAGCTTCTAAATTGTAAATTATTTAACCACGTTTAAATCACATATTTGACCATTTTCTGATATTTTATAGACCAAACATTAATCAACAGATTAATCAACACTGAAAATTACTGTTAGTTGCAGCCCTAATAACACAAGACGGCAGCTTCTGAATGAGAAAAGTGGTCTGCCTTTTGTTGACCTTAGGTAGGAAAGGGTCAGTACTCTTAACTATGGCTGGTTCATGATCAATTAAATCAATACATTTACTTTAAACCGAGATGAGAATGCAATACATCAACTGGTAGTAAAAAAAAATTAAATAGAATCACCCCTCGAGATGTGAGATTTTCCCCTGAGAGCCATTAAATGAAGCCATCAACTTATCATTTATAGTCTTGATATAAAAGTACAAAATTAACTGATAGATTTGGTGACGAGGAGGCGACCACTTTACAGTGAGGCTCACGAGCATTTGCAGAGCAGCAGCACACTTTGAAGTTCCAGTTAAGACTGTCAGCTTCATTTTGTGGGGATTTTCATCCATATCAGATTAATTACAGCCCTCTTTGGAAAAGGTCTTTATGTCCAAAAATATTCAGCTGTGACTCGATCATTCAGTCTTGACTACTCCAAGACAGCACATGGTTGGGGTAAATGAGAAAAAGTCAAAAAAGGTTTGAGTCATAAAACTGGCATTTAATCAATATATTCATGCCCAGAATCAGATAAATGACTCTGACAGCCAGTTCTCCCAGCACAGCTCTCACTGAAATCGATAAAGAGGGAGGACTAAGTACTCAACTTAAGATTCAAATACCTACTTATGTGCTCTACTGCTACCTTTGAAACTATAAATCTGACTTAAGCTTAAAAAGTACCTGAATACCAGAAAAAGCCCTGGTTTGGGTGACCCAGTGTCCCACTTTATGTGGTACTGCACAGCACTTTTTTCCCATGTCCCCGTGCCCCACATATTGAGAATATGTCCCACATTTTCATTGGCTACAGATTTCAATAGTCATACCGCTGCAGGCAGCGAGACAGAGCTGTGCTTTCCTAAAATCTGGTTTTAATCCAAGGGTTCTGAGGAGAAAACACAGAAGGCTTTCATTTCACAGATGTGTTTTGTTTTAATGTCCTATCACTTCCTTTGCTGAGATTCTCTACGCCCTGAAGTGGAATATAATGGAATCTAGCATTTAACACACAGCGCAGCACTTCCAATGATGCAGGTCAGCAGACTGTGGTGGTAAGCTAGAACTTGTCATTCCTCCCACACGCCAATTACAAAAAAAAATGTCACATGGTGGTACAAAAGCAGCACTGAATCCTCCACAGCACAAAGCACAGGTCACTAGCTAAGATGCAGAATGGAATTGTTTGTTTTTAGGCTAACTGAACATTAGATAAAATATAGATATATATATCAGGTCACCCTCACCCTGGAAATATGACATATGTGCACATATGACTCAAAACAGCTTAAAGTTAAAACTCATACAAGAATGCATGCTTCTCCAGTCATTGTAAGGTCAGCTGTGTCTACGCCTGGAAGCCTCATTCTATAAACATTATTTCACATATTCCATGACAGTTAATGCCACATAATCCAGATACGTGGCACATCAACAGGATGCATTAGCTAAATTATTCTGTAGATCATAACAGATTTAACTTTCTCAGATGATTCTGAACTCGTTGCTGGAAAAGAAACACACAAAGTCAATTTTGGAGCCATCAGTGGAATAAGTGGTGTTTTCATTTTGCATGGGTTTGTATTTAGATTTAGTCTTTAAAAAGGTGAATACCAGTGTCTTCATTTTCCAGTGGCCGAGTTCAATTATTCGAGCAGCTGTGTCAAGAGGAGCCAAAATCTGGTAAAAACGAGCAGAGTGAAACCAAAGAAGATGTTTCCACTGAGAACCATCCAGGTACAAACTGTTACCATGATGTTAGTGAGCTGCACCCAGTAAGAAAGCCTGTGAAATAAACCCCCCCCCCCCCCCCCATCCACTCGCTATCTGTATATTCCACCAATGTCCACATTGATAAATGGGCTGTTATATATTGGAAGCTGTTTTTCAATAAGAGAGTCACCAACATATTGACTGAAGGAAAAAACAACCCCATAAATCTCAGTGTAGATCAAATTATAAGGCCTTATAAGGCAGATATAGTGTTGTGTGGAGTCGTGGGGGAGACAACTTCAATTTTAATAGCCAAGCTTTACATATTATCACACAAGACCGCTTAATTTGCTTGCACAAATCCACTGTTTTTCAATCTCCATGAAATGTAATGACTTGTTTTATCATAAAATAATGCCGATAATGTCAAAGTCACTCTTGGACTGTGTACAAAAAGCTAAAATTGGGATTAAAGGGAGATGCTTTTTCTTTTGTTGGGGTTAATTCACAAAAAAAAAAAATATATATGAATGTAGACAGGCATATATAAGCAATTTGCTTCTGCTAGAGTCTGTTCAGTCACTTAATACACAGACTGTTTTTTTTTTCTGTCTGTCTATACTGTTTTTGTTTTTTTCAAAAACTATTGTTTTATGTGGGATGACACCCCCCCCACACACACACACACCCAGCACTCTGTATACACGTATATCCCACTGCTTACCATTGTAGATCATGGTCGCCATGCAGGGGGTCCAACAGGTGTAGTACGCTGCCATCACAGGCACGAGCACCCTGGATGCCACGTTGTGTCTGCTGCGCCGCGCGCACGCGTATTTACGCAGTTTGAGCCTCTGTCTCTTGGCAGCGCACCACACTCTCAGGTTGGCATATGTCATGATGATGGAGCAGGGGAAAAATATGAAACACGTCAGGCTCAGGGAGTAGCCGACGTTTGTGGAGTAGGACGGATTGCAGACCAGTGACGCCGTAGAGAAATGCACCTCGATGATGCCACCCGGAAACGATATTGGCGACAGTAGGAAGGGGGGGAAGCACCAGGCGAAGGCGATCAGCAGCAGCGTCCTTTTCCTTGTCATCAGAGACGAGTACTGCAGCGGGTAAAACACCGCGATGTACCTCTCCAGGCTTATCGTGGCCAGCGTGTACATGCAGGTGGAGTAGACGGTGGCATTGCAAAAGGCCACGACATGACACAGAGCATCTGGCCCTTCACTGTAGTCCTTTAGCAGACTCACCCACAGATTCAAGGGCATAACCAGCAGTCCGAAGGCAGAGTCTGCAGCAGTGAGAGAGAGGAGAAAGTACCGAGAGTTTCTTGACCAACCAGCCACGGAGGAAGTTATAACCAGGAGAACTGCAACATTTCCCAAAGTGATCATCACTCCCAGAACGATGATTATGCTTACTTTGAGGGAGCGGTGCGTCAGCTCCTGTAGCATCTGAGGGTCGGCAGCTGACAGGTTGGAGTCGCCAGGAGCTGAGGAGTTAAGCGTTGAGAACATTTTCCCCCCTCAGAGTGGCATGAGCGCAACCAAAACACAAGACACGTGGGCCATTAAAGCGCAAACAAACAAACAAAAAATAGGCATGAGGATGTGTGGCTGTGTTTGGAAGCAGCATGCCCCTCAGCTCAACAATCAGCAGCACACCTGGTGCAATTAATGTGGGCAGGTACCAACCAGTGTCTCTGCAGCCATCTTACACACCAAGACATCAAATCATCTGCTGATGCATCTAACTCATTTGTAAATGTGTAAATTGTATGATTGATTTATAGAATATGTGCTCCTTCATTGTGGTGCTGCAATATGATGCTGTCTTACAATATGCTTCATGTTGTAAAACTTCAAAATACTCAAATATATACAAATATGATTTTGATTGAATTGCTTCAGGAAATGAGGTATATCTGTTTCATACACGGTATGGCCTTTTGTAAGGCAGTAAACCAGAGCATCAATTGAAAACTGTACTTGAGAACGTTATCGTCGCTTTCAGATAACCTCCCCATTCACACTGCCATTCAGCAAATTTACATTTATCTGTAGATTTCCTACTCATGCATTTATTCATGAATCCACATGTCGATGCTGTATATGCTAATGTGTTCTGCATATGTGGCGCATGTGTTCTTGTATGTGCACATGGCGCTTTTGATGAGATCTTTCTGTGGCAGGAAATATCAAGCAGGAGTGGCTCACAGTCGACATTTTCTCATGGAGAGGCTGAGACACTTTGAAGGTTTTGTATAAAGGATATATTTTTAGGTATTTTTTTTATACAATATTTAAATGACATCAGTAGATTAAAAGATAAATTCACCCAAAAATGGAAATTAAGTCATTATCTCCTCACTCTCATGCCGACAGTAAGTTGGTGAAGTTTCTTGGTCCACAAAACATTTCCCGAGATTCACAGCTAAACAGTGTTATGTTAAACAACCGAAGTAGATGGAGACTTGTTTTAAAATGTAAAACAAGGGGGGAAAAAAAAGACATGAAGTGGTCCAGACAGCTTGTCCGTTGTTATCCAAGACTCTGTGGAAGCACAGAGATCCTATATTGATGGGGAAAGACATTTTTTTTCTGACAAGCATGTGCATCCACTTCAGCTTTTAGTTTAGCAGCCACAATGAAGACTTCATCTCTAAAAAAGGGAGTTGGATTACGCCAGATTTGCTACACGGAGCCATTTTTCCCCGTCTGCTTGAGTTGTTTAGGAGAATGCTGCAACGCTGTTTTCTGCTGTGAAGCTCTTCACCCAGCTTTCCTTTGCATATGTAAGGATTTTTAGATATGAGACTCAAGTCTACTCATGAAGTATTTATCTATTATCTGATTACACATAGGGGCTAGACTAAAGCACATTAAACCACCAGGCTGACCTGTATGCTCTCTCTGTCGCTTTATTAATTACAATTAGCAGGACAGTTTCAGCCCCACGGGGCTTTCATCACATCCAGTCGGGTTGTCTCACTAATTATAATTAATAAAGGTGTGACGTGAGTGTAAAGTGCAGTGCCTCTGCAGTGCTTAATATTATGAATTAAGTGTATAAAGTATTTCTCATGAATAATTCACATTTTTTTTCAAACTTGTAAATTACTGGGGGGTTTTTTTATTATTCTGTGGCTACATATCAGGTGGCAGCAAATAAAAATGCAACTTGTGACTCACAACCAGCCATTCCCTCAAGCTTCAGGTTTGCAGCTTCCATCACCAACAGTAACAATGAGTCAGTGAACAGTCCATCACTATTAAGGTTCCACAGAAGATGTACGCTCAGTCTCAGCCTCGGAAGCCTGACATCTTACAGCCAATCATGGTCCAGTTTCCATCATCAAACACCATCAGTGTCAGGCTTTCCCACACCCCCCATTCCAGTGACAAGCAGAAGTGTTTTTGTCTGCACTGCTGAGTGTGAGCTGCCAGCCTCCCTCCTAAAGAAAAAAAAAAAAAGAACTACATGACACAAGGGCAAAGAAAAGGGCAGGACAGATTGTGACTGACCTTTCCAACTCAGGTAACCATCTGTTTCAGAGGTATTCTTCTGTGTGACAGTCAGTCCATTAAACAGCATATACCAACACACTCAGCCACTTTCCTGCATCCCCAAGGACACTCTTACCCATGAGTTATTATTTCTGTGGCAGACAAACAACCGCACATGTCTTATTGTCCTCCATTCAGTGTCAGAAGAAGCCACAGGATCTTTTACTTAAAGCTACAATGTGTAGGAACTGGAATTCCACCATGAGGAATAATCAGAATTTGTCAAGAAACTAAAGCTGTTACCTAAATGTAGTGGAGTAAAAAGGACATTTCCCTCTGATGTAGTGGAGTGCAAGTATAAAGTGATAAAAAATTGAAAGACTTAGACACACAATATGTAACAAGGAGCCTTCTTGGCAAATCTTGTTTGCCGAAATTGATGTTTTTAAGAAAAATACCTCAAAATCTTCACTTTAAGTGCAGTATCTTAATAAATGTGCTGACTTACATTTCACCACTGCTCCCTTTTGCATAAAGAAGAAGATGATTCCAACTGTTAACATCACAGTATATAAATGGATCCTATGCCCTTGGAATCTAGCTTTTGTGGAAATAATTAGGACATTACTTTATTATGTGTTCATCATCAGAATGATAGAACATGGTTTTACATTGTGCAGTAAACGTGTAGACCAATGAAAACCTCAAATTCAGCTCATTAAAGATTTCCAAGTCCACGGTGACCTCTCCAGAGTCCTACAGCAGCTTCAAAGTCATCAACATAATTTCCCAAGAATCTCCCAATAAAATTAATGTTTTAGCAGCGATTGCAGCAGCTGCCATAGTGTGCCGTGGGAGGAAATTAACCAAAACTATACAACACAGACCGGACTGTAAACATACATGTATATGCAGTATATGGCCCGCAGACACACAGCATCTCTGCACTGCTACCATAGCCCAGATCCCCCAGAGGATAACTGACAGCTATCTGCTTTTGATATATGTGTTTCTCGCTGTCCTAATGAGCGGATTCCTCTTGGTGATTTTGAACACGAGGCCTGGAGGAGGGGGTTGAACTCGGGCTCCTGGGTTAATATTCTCAGTCCCCCTCCCCTGGTTGCACTCCGTCATGTTCATTGCACAGTCGATTGCATGCTCCTTACCTGATTCTGTCTCATTTTGAGAGGATGTAGAAGCACCAGACAGCTACAGATATAGCACAAGATGCTACATATAGCCTTTTTGACCTATATAGCCCTTTTTTTTCAGGATGTAGATACCAGCTCCATTTGTTACTTCCCATACGGTTTATCAGCCCATGTCACATAAAATCCAGAGTTACTTTTTTTACAGAGTAACCTACGGCGGGTTTTGAAAAATACAAACAAGAGGGGACTCTGAGACATTTTTCTTCTCCTGTCAGTTCATTCACAAATCCAGCTGCTTTGGGAGTATTTATATGTGGCTCAAATCACGAGATATTTTCATGTGACAGAGTTCAAGTGTTTGTGCGTGCCTTTCTGTGTCGAGTCTACATGTGTGGGCGCGTACACACACAAGCAGCACTTGCCCAAAGGTGCATGTGCAAATGTAGTTGATCCCATGCGAACACAAGTGAGATGAGGAGTGGATGAAATTCGTACATGCTTGCAATTGAATATCCTGTGAGTGGGAGGACTCCTCCATCGGCCCACCTACTGTACAGCACTTCCTGATGTGGAGGAAGGTAACCATTGATTTGATCTGTCTGTGCATGTGTGTGCTTGTCTGTGTGTGTGTGTGTGTGTGTGTGGGCAGCAGCACCATCTAATTCTACCGGTGAGGGTTGATGCATGATGTTTAGGAGAGATTGTATAGCGGGGCGGTTTGATGGCCGATTGTGTGAAAACTCGATGTCTGTCTTGACAGTCCGTCTAACTGATAACAGGGCTCTGCCAGCACAGACGAAGCCAACCTGGCAGACTGTGAGTTATTAAAGCGGTGTTGAAAATATATCCTCTTTGTGCCTACACACCCAATGTGTACTCCCTGTTGACTCAAATAAGGAAGACCCAGCCCGCGCTGTGTGCAGAGATAGGTGCGGAAACTGAATGGAGAAAGTACTGTAAGTGGACTGCTCATACAGAAACATACAGTGCATATCAAACAGAACAAATGTCGAAGAAATCGCTAGATGAATCACACTCAGATTTGACTAAATCATTCCATACAAATAATACTCGTGACTCTGCTGCTGTATAATACTCACATACAATGTGTGGGGTTTCCTTTATGTTTCATGAGGTGAGACAGAAGCAATGGTGGGAGTGTCAAATAAAACAAGCCTATCAGGGGGTTGCAGGGATACGTGCTACATCCCTAAATATTTTGTGTAGATTGAAAGATGGCAATCTGGTGCTCCACATTCGTAAAAGAAAAAAAAAATTCAGGGTAATTTAAGCAGCACATGTTGACCCTGTTACACAATGTTTGTATGTCATCGTGCCTCTGCTTCTCTCCCTTGGACCAAAATACCTACACTGAGGCTAGAATATCAGCCTTGCATAACAGCTCTTTTCATTTAAAAAGCCTGGGTATTGAATATCATTGAAGATCTTTTATACTTTTTTTTTATTTTGTCAGAGAATCACCGTTGAATGCAGCTAATGTGCCTCTCTGTAGTCGATCTTATGTAACAGGGGTCTAAACCCCTTGAAGTGGGGTTGTCACACAATGGAAGAGTGAAGGCGAAAGAGTCCAATTCCTGCTTTTTTAATGCTGTGCATTAAGCATTTTAGCAGTACAGTAGCTTCAGCCTAAGTGAATGAATGAATAAACGTGAATCATGAAATGTTGCACAAAAAAAGCACTGCGATTTTCATCGTGTGTGTGTGGTGATGTATTTCACTTCTTTATAAAAAATCTACAGTGTGGAACTGTGAGCTGCCAGAAAAGCTGGACCCATTGATTTGACCTTTGCCAGTGGTTGCAACTTGCACACTGCCATACAATCCTTTGTTAGCCTTGCAGTCAGTAGTGTGGCAGCTTTATTTGTATGTAGGTGCTCGCAACTGACCTGGAATGAATGCAGTCACGACCAGATTTCAAGGTATTACTAGTTGATTTCTGGCTTCTTTCAGTTACAAGCCTTCAGAAGTGCAAGAGGAAAGTGGTAAATGGGAGACGGCACAAGTCAGAACAGTGCAGATGCTTCTGTATCGCTTGCCAGATAGCAGCAGGGTGAACATACTGTGTCTGGGGTGGATGTCGTCTTTCAGTATCCTTTGGGCTCATTGTAGACTTCTCTCTTTTAATCACCCGCTGCAGAGGCTTCCTGTCCTGGGCCGTGCACGAGGCATGCCACTTTGCGATGTTTTCAGTCAGGGTGCTTTCTATTGCTTCTCCGGGAAAGCCGACGAGAACATGGCTGCAGAATTTAGCCGTCGTCTTATAAGTGTTTTTTTAAGCATGGAAAACTGAGTGGAGGGCAGTATATATGGCATCCTCTGTGGATGTGTTGTGATGGCAGGTATGTAGTCTTTGATGTGCTGGAGAACCAGTTTCCCATTAGACTTCAGGGTGGGGTGAGAGCCACTGGACAGTTGGACTGAACGCTGCAGAGTTTTTAGGTACCGGAGTGATGGTGGCTGTCTTGAAGCAGGTGTGAATGGTCTTCTGTGAGAATGACATGTTAAATAATGTCAGTTATAACACCAGCTAGCAGATTGACATAGCCAGATATCAGGACCATTAGTTCTATTCATATTCGCTCTCCGTAAGACTGTTATCACATCCACTGTTGTTGCCGATAGTAGCTGGACCTCTGGAGGTGGAGTAGACTTCACAGCTGACTCACACATAATGGAGGCACTCCTGCATTATTTTGGATCACCTGCCACCTGTCTTGGGTGCTGTTGGTGTTGAGGTCTCTCCCGATTTGCCGATGTCTCTTTAAAGTTGCTAATGCTATAAGTTCTTTGAAGTTTTTCTTTCTTTCAAGCAATTTTGTGCAATAAGCCAATATAGTACTATCTTCTATAATAACAGCTCTCAGAAATAATCGGTTGCATGGGCTTTTGAACTCTGCAGAAGTGTTTTGTAAGCAACACTCATCACTGCAGTTATCTTAAAAGAAAAACAAGAGAGCGAAGAGCCCGAGAAGATAGATCAGTAAAGATGAGTAAGGTTTGCTTTTAAGCCCTTAATATTTGTGAAACCCGCTGTGCACAGTGTCGTTGGGTCTCTGAGAGAAAAACATTTGTGCACTTGGCCCCCCAGAAGTGCGTAATTTGAGAGGACTGTTTTTTGCGGTGTTAGTGGAGGTCACGGTCTAATATCACACTGACCCTGCCCTGCATGGTTCACTCCACTCCAGAGAAAATTGTGATAAAAATAGCTGAAATACTAAGACCAAAAAGCAAGGTCTTGCACTTGTATCATCGCGTACACTGGATCCCCAGCCATCTCACATCATGAACTATAACTTCCGTCCTTTGTAGGTGAAGAAGTGTAATCATATATGTTCAAAAAGAAAACCAGGAGGAGTTAATTAACTTTGGTCCTGTTGTTTAGTTTATGAGATGCATTGGAAACATGGGCAAGAGAGGAGAGAGAAGCAGCTTTATGTAGCAGTACTCTTGCACTAATAGGTAAACAGGAAATAATAAAACAGGCAGGAACTGAAAATGTTTGTCTTTTTACTTAATATCCTGTTTCAATGAAAATCTCAAAGCCCCATTCACAAAACAAGATGACAATACAAGGCTGGTTGGAGGCTCCTTCGCGACTGCCCCTTCTGCAGAGCTTCCCACTTTCTCTCATTTCTGGCCTTCCTGTTGATTGGGCAGAAAAATGTTTATTGTGTGACGTCATCCATGTGTGCGTCAAACCCTGCGGAGTAACATGCAGTGAATGACAATTAGCCCCTGAAAGGGCTGCCTGGTAGGAGTTATGGCAACACATTTCTCCTCTGCTGCTACTTCCCCTCAAAGAAGGAAAAGTTTATTGAGCAGTCCTTCAGCGACCACCGCCAGAAAAACAACATCAACAAGTTTTAAACAAAATAGTAGAGAGACACATCTCCAAACATTTGTGTTCTCAGAATCACAGTGTCGAACGCTTCATATGATTTGAATGTAGTTACATCTGCATTACCGGCCTGGAACACTAAGATACTTAAGTGCACTCAGGATTATGTGTTTAGTCACAATGAGGGACAGATTCTCTAACAACTGGAGTGTACAAATGTGCACTGTGGTTTTCATTAAGTCTGTGATGGCAATCTGGGTTTATTCAGCGTCTGATTTACTCAAACAGCAGCTCATTACACAGTTTGCTCCTGGACTGATGCTGGTATTGAACCAGTGAAGGAGAGCTGATAGACACAGTTCAGAGATGGGATTTCTTGTGATATCAGTCAGCTTAGAAAAAAAAATCATGAAGTAGTAGACATTTACTCTAATTGCGATGCAACTCTACCTGTGGGAGATTGTTACTATTACTCAGGAATGTGCACTAGTTGCACTAAACATGCTCACGGGAAACAAAAAGGTGATGAACTGATGTAATAGGGCAGATGAGACCAGTTCACATGCAGCTCTGCACATTAAGTGTGTTGAAGAGGCAAATACAGAAAGGTTTATCTTGTGTTTTGAAGACCACATGATCAAAAGCAGAATCGATCTAACACACACACTATCAACTCTTCTCCCGTGCCTCAGGACTACTGAGGCACAGGACAAGCTTTAATGATGAGCTCTTAATAAATCCATCTGTCTGGAAAAGATCACTTTATTCACCATGCAACAGAAAATCTGATAAAATCAGCCACTAATGATATGATGCTGGAGAAAAACAAAAACGCATTTTAATGAATGAACAAAAGGCCGCTCAGCTGCTGCAGGGTGTTCAGCACCAGACATGATAAAAGCCGTCTTCCGGCTTAATCTGCAGCCATGGTAGAAAAATGTTATTGGCTTTTTTACTTGATAGTATGTTCACAATCATTGTCAAGACTCAATACTGCTGTTAGATAGTAGCAGATAGTCAGACAGCATCTCAAAGATTGTTCCCAGTGGTGCCTTCATAGTGGATATATTGTTAGTAGCACTGACATTATCGCAAATGTTAGTCCATAGATGTCTACACAAGGAGTATATTGAAATTTGATTTGCAATAAATGGATGTTTAAAGTGGTAAGTGATGGCTGTTTTGCTTCCACTTATCATTCTGAGGTAAATACAGTGCACAGCGTTATTGCTGTAGGTAAATATCACGCATGAAGATTGGTTCCCTATAAAATTTCCCTGGTTGCTATGCCCAGCTAACAGTGCAACAACTGGTACAAATGTGGAAACTCAACACCGCAAAAGAAAAACCTTATCGCGGCAAGAGGACGAAGAGGGAGAATGAAAGAAACTGAGATAAAACGAGAGTGAATGAACAGGCATTCGCTCGATGGTGCGAACCAGCATTTAGTCAGAAGCCATTGTCAGTGTTGATTACAACAACAGCAGTTACAACTTAATAACTGTGAACACAATTTTCTTAATTTAATTAAGTATAAATTTACAGTTCATTAATGACGGGTTTTACATAACACAGCATTTGTATTTTAAGCCAAGCTGGTCAACCTTTAGGTTATAGCTAGTCAAGAGCATCAATAAGAGGCTTTGACTTAGCAGTCATTATCAGACATAAAGCATTATGAATGCATTATATTACACTATGATTGCCCATTACTCATTACACGCTGCAGATATGGGCTTCCTAGAGAGGTTAAAGGAAAACACACAAACCTGGAAGAGCAATAAGATGTCTGTATTTATCTGAGGAGGTGGATGGAGTCCAGAGAAACATGGAGGAAACCAGAGAAACATTTTAAGGGTAACCATGGCAGATCAGCCGCCTCGCCATCTTTTCACTGCAGCTATTCAGAGCACATTTGAAGCATTAAAATATCAGATAGTGAGCTCTATTTATTTTTTTTCTTATCCGTTTTTCATCAGACATCCCACAAACTGTGATTACTGAATGATAGAGTGACTACACTCATGCAGAGCATACATCCGTCCCTATTCAATTCTTGCCCTCCCCCCTTTATCTACATCCCCTCCTGTTCTGGATTCACTGCTGTTTATCTAAGTAGGAGCAGGTGCTTGCCAAAGAATCCCTGAGGATTTCTTCTTCATATGAAGCTTGTTTACCATTCACATATTGCCGCCCTGTCCACTATCTGTGTGTGGCTGCTCCCTGTAGTGTGTGCTGGAGAAACGGGGGAAAGATGGATTTCTGATATCCAGTCATTACAGCAGCCTGTTCTATAACCGAAAACAGAATAAAGGGAAGACAGACTGGCCCATTATCATGTGGCTGACAGTAATATATACATGATGGAGTTGTCAGCTGCTTATTCAGAGGCAGCATGTCAGTGTGCAGTTTTTGCCAAATCTACCGAATAGATAAATGAGAGCGAGGTCAGTTTGTTTCGTGTGGCCAGCACTATCTTTTGCTCTCAGGTTGCAGAGAAGCAGATACAGGATGTGCATGTCTAACCAGTTGAAAGACGAGTCCGTCATGCATTTGTTTGGACCCTGCTGAGTCATAAAATACGGGAGGTCCTTTTGTCCCTTCCAGAAAAAAAAAAAAAAAAAAAACACTAGTGAAGAAATCACTCCACTGCCAAGATTGCATAAATTCACATAATGGGTTTCGCAAAATCTCAGTGGTCGCATAAAGTACAGTGTCCCCCCCTAATGGAATATTTTTCCCCTGGCTGTTTTAAATTTCCGTGTGTACACCACTCATGACAAAACATGACAAAATAGTGGTGCAGCCCCGAGAGAACCTTTCAGTATAAACATCTCTTTATTCTGGTGAATTTAGGAAGGAGTGTGAGAATTTTGGGACCTCAAACCCATTTAGAATTATCCCACAGAAAGGAAGTGTGGATGTAGACCCCTTCATTTATTTATCCTTTTAATTTCCTCGCAGTCGTTCAGGGACTGTCAGGCTCTTTGTGGCAACTCACTTGAGCGGCTGCAACATTTTGTCAGCACAAAGCTCCACGGCATGGCGATGTGTGTGCTGAGACTTTGCCACCACGAATATTCCTGTAGGTCATTTTATATCCTTTGAATGCACATCTGAGATTCGGGTATTATGTTGGATAGAGTGAAGAAGTGAAGTTATGTAAGGCAGCCATGGTTTCAGAGAAAAAATCTCAAAAATACGTACCATAGAGAAAATGAATTACTGGAAATTCAAGAATTTCTATCAATCACATTTCTCCTGGGTGAAAAATTGACAAACACTGAGCAACTAAGACAAAAGTGTGACTGCTCCAGCTGGTTCCTAAATGGTTGGGTGATGTGGGATTTTGATGGTATCGTACATATACCAGTGCAGTACACATTCATTTCCTAATACAACTTCTATATGCTTAAAAAAAATGATAGAATCTTGCTGACTTACATAACATGGTAAATCATCTGTTCTGGACATCTGGTTCCTTGTCCTTAGGTAGGTAGGTAGTTGTCAAATGAAATTGTAACCACAGGCTGACATTGCTTCCAACAGTGTGCAGACAAAGACAATGTACTATTGATCACACCTCCGGGTGCCAACATGCACTGAAAATGAAACAGAAAATGTGAATTGACTCTAAAATCCTACAGCATCAATACATGAAAAGAACGCCTGACTAAAAATGAATAACAGCTAATAAGAAGGGATTAAGTCCCAGATAAATACTGCTACACAAAACAACAGGGATATTTAATTACGTTTGCTAATTTGCTCTGAACTTTTTTCTTTTTTTTCTGTCCTGAAAACTAAAATGTTTTAGACAATGAAAATGATTAAACTAATGTGATAAGTGTAATAACGAACAGTAATATTATGTGATAGTGAGCCTTGATTAGGAGAGACACAAGAGAGATCAAATAGATTAATTAAAGTGGTTTCTGTTGCTTCTGTACACCTATTAAACATAAACATATTGTCAATTCCAGATATTCATTTTGTAGACTTTCTAGTTACAGTCATGAACATCGACTCCAAAAAAAGCAAAACAAAATCAAACCGCAGCTCAACAAACTACACCCTTTTATATTGATGTGTGTTTACTTTTTCTCTATCGTGCATTGGTGATGCACAGGACTTATACAGGCTGATAGTCCAGCAATGAGTCCATTAATGAATCATTACCGCTGCAGGACTGTGGCAGCCGTGGTGGTAATGAATATGGATGTTGGCTGCAGTATGGGCACGCTGGCACCCAGAGACAAATGTGCTTTTTGGCTGTTGCTGCGTCCCATGTGTCACAGACGTGACAACTCTCTTTCATCCCTTCCATTTACTGTCATTTGCGCTCATGGCCGCCAGGAAGAATGTGAGATCAAACAAAGTGAAAATGTGTTTGTCACTTTAGATGCGCTGGATAGTTTGAGAGAAGAGAGCTACGATACAAAATGTAAGAGGAGTTGGATCATGAGCTCAAAACGATAAACAGCTCTTTTTTTTATTTCTTCAGGACGACAACAGAACATTCAGCGAACTATAACCATCATGGTCTCACTCAGCCTGAGGCGCATAAGATACAGTAACAATAGGGGAAAGCAATCAGGCTCAGCATTAACTACCTTTACCTGTTGTTAGTATTTATGGCTGAGGTTGTGCAACGTTCAACAGAACACTTTATCTATTGGATGCAGACTCCACTTTCTACAAAATTACCATTATAAAGTTAATACTTTATAATGGTGATTATTTCCACTGGTTTAACACCAGGTAATTAATATAATGGCTTTAATTTGTTATTTGTGTCAGTTCCAGCCCTCTACTTGTACTGAATTGGTTTCAGTTCATTTAGGTAAAACTAGACCAAAACGCCTCTTGTATGAGGTGTATCATTCATTTTCCAAGACAGTCCGAAAAATGACTTTTCTGCAGCATGTCCTCTCTTTTTCCACTTCTGTCCCTGTTAAGTCTGCACTCTGACAGGCTCATATCAGATAAGTTTGAGAATCACTTACATGTGACCATGGCATATCACAACACAAACACCAGAGGAAATGTTGCTAATGTACGTTTCTGCAAATCACAGATATTTTGAAATTGTCCTTTTCTTTAGGGTAAAATTTTATGTCACATCAATGCTGTGCTTTTGGGTTTAGGCACAAAACCCACTGGGTTAGGGTTAGGAAAACATCTGTGAGTTTGCTTAATTTGCCTGGTTTTGGTCACCACAGTCACAGATGGAGAAACTCAAACTCCGCTTCCAATGAATTTTTTTTTTTTCTTTTCTTGAGGTGTCATACTGATCAAGCCAAGACACTGACTTCAAATGTTTGTCTCCAGTGCTGTGGCTGGCCATTGCCTCATGATGATCTTGAATAAAATATCAGAAACTCTCAGAAAACATTCCTCTTTCTTTTACCCACAAGTTTGCTGAAAAGGTTGCTTAGGATCTCGAGAGGCTGTATCATCTGAAATCTTTGGTGGTTTTCAGGGTTATTCAGTCAGTCATGTACCCAGATTGGATTGCATGTCTGCCACTATTTCCAGGGGCAGCCCAAACACAGGAACAGCTTTTGTGTTAACAGCTTCAAAGTAAAATATTTTCTTCTACAAGGGCAAACATTCCTGATGGCTTATGGAAGGTGCACCTGTTGCTCAGTTACAGCAGAGTCATATAAAGGCTGACTGACAGTCCAACTACAATCACAGAGGTTTCTATTGGATGTCACTGTGACAACATTTGTCTGTAAAAAAAAGAAAAAAGAAAAAAAGAAAGAAAGAAAGAAAACAACAACAAAAAACAAATTACATTTTTCACAATCATTTTCTATTGATAATTAATCACAGGAATACCTGCATCATATCAAGGTATTTTAGTTTTTTTTACATACATTATTATTATTTTTTCCTTCTACTGAGATATAATTCATTTATTTTTGGTAATTCTGAAGTGCATACTTTTATAGTTCAGAACAGCAGAATGTTTTTATATATATATATATATATATATATATATATAAATATATATATATATAAATATATATATATATATAAATATATATATATATATATATATATATATATATATATATATATATATATATATATATATATATATATATATATATATTCTTGATAATGTCTCCCTACGCTTCAAATGCAAATGAGTGCTTCCGAACTGGTTTTAAAACTGTCAGTTAAATGAATGGTTTTAGTTATGCAAAACATGGAGAGTTTCAGTAAAAGCTTTCTGAAACGATGCCCGTCAGGCCATTAACTCTCCAATTAGGAGAAACCCCTGTTTGCCGTGGATAGTCCTGAGTGCTCACCAATTTTAACCCAGACTCAGAAAATTGTTGTTTATTACCCAACTATTGAGCAAAAAACTCATACTGAGCTGAAAACTACAGCACCTTCAGAAAGTCTTCAACAGCCTTGACTATACTCATCTCGTGGCGTAGCACCGTGAATCGTAAAGTGATTTTAAGATTGATAGAGAGTCGAGCTCCATCGAGCCGTCCTGAGGTCAGACTCTCTGTCGACTCCGGTGGACTGAACAGGAGGTAATCTGACTGACTGTAGACAACACTTGAAATTAGAACAGGAGCAGAAATAAACACAAAACAGTCTCTCGTCACTCCGTTGCTTTTCTTTGTCTTTGAATGCAAACATGGTCACGTGCACTTGCTTTACCGCCAGCTTCTCTTGTGTTTCACATGACAGAAGGACTGGTGTGTTTCCTTTTAGGAAAGTCTACGTATCTTTACCATTTCTGAAGGTTTATTGATGTAGCTCTTCCTGTTCGAGGAAAGTCGAGTGAGGGATGACTTGCTTGCAGATTTGCGGATAAATGAAGGCTAAGACGTTGCTTCCAGCAAAACAGCCACTTGAGATGCAATTTCAATCAATTACTGTGCAACAATTCCACGACCAACAAATCAAATTAGATGCTCCCACTTACCCCAGCACTCAGAGCAAATATTTTGCTCTAATGACAAATTGTTGCCGCATCTTCATGAAACAGAAATAGAAATATTAATTTTGATCAGCACCTTTAGAGGAAGGTTGTCCTGGTTAGAAAAAAAATAGAAGCAATGACCAAAGTTGTGTTTTCCATCAAATTTGTTATTAGTCAGGATGTTGTGACCAGCGGAGTGACTTCAGCATACTGACACATGAAAAACCTCTCACATGGAAGACATTTACGTTTATGTCATTTATGCCTCAAAAGAGGCAGATAGACAGAAGCGATGTCAAGTTAACTGATTGCTTTTTAAATCGCTGATCACTGGAGCTTAAAAAAAATAAATCAAACTCTGATATTCTGAGAGTCATCCTGGTGAAACAATAGCCAACTGGAGAAAAAAAGAAAGATGGAGACAAAAACTAATGAACGACTTTGAGAGTGAATGTGGAAGGATACTTGAATGTGAATGAGACAGGAGTGTGAGGGATGGAGCTGTCTGCCGCTGACCAATGACTGCGTGATGATGCAGTTCCCCTAATTATCAGACAACTCATTTGGTCTGACAGAATGATTCACTGCTTGTGGAAATATACATGTGCTGTATCTATAGTGAAACTCAAACAGATACACACCGAGGACCATGTCAGAAACTGCTACTATAATGATGGCTGGCTGTGTTTGTGTGCATAGAGAGTAGAGAGCCAGCACATTTTATTTCCTGTTCTTTCGTCCTTTCACTAAATTATTACACTGGAATCCAGTGGAGATCCATTAGTTGAGCAAATGAAAACATGTTATTCCTCTATAATTGTTCAAAATACCATCTTCAGGAAAATCAATCATTCTATTTTGTTTAAAAATGTTATTTGCCAGGATCTGTTATTCCCTCCACCCCTCTCATTTCCTGTCATCTCTCTACTGCTTATTTAATGAAGGCACAAAATACCGCAATGGATCATTGATAAAGATTTGCAACATATTACACATTACTGTCCGACTGCAATGTTCAGAGTTAACATTTTACTTCATATTTGCACCTGATATTACAATGAGTTGTGAAACAAAAGACACATAATATATGGCTTGTGGGAAATATCATTTAAAAAACCCAAACATTACAAATGCTATAGTAATATTTTCATCGTAGTGGAAATTCTCCTTGTGAGGTTGAGAGTTGCTAAGTCTCTGAAGAACTTCAGACTTCAGCGTATGAATCAGATCTCTTTAATAACACACAGCGTGGAGAGAAGTTGAAAGTGTTCTCTCCTAAACTCTAAAATGTTAACACGTAAGTACAGAACAGGGAGGAAGTTACTTTCATTTAAAACACACATAAAACAGGTTTCTTGCCATAAGAACGATGCTTTGATGTTTGGGTGCATCCTGTCCTTCCCGGGACCGTGACACTTTAGATGGGACAGTAAAATGCCACCTTATCTACATTTCTGGATCCTCCCATGTGGAGAATGTGCCCCACCTGTGGCCTTCTGACACCTCAATCAACATGGCATTCTCCCCTCCTCCTCTCACATCCTGCTCCTGTCTAATTTCTTACATTATACTAGAAATAGATGGTCACCTGGCTATGCATCAGCATGGACTGCATTTCCAAACTTTAAAAACCTTGAAAAGTTATGTGCATTGATATGACCTTTAAAAAAGCAATCATTTCAACCTTGGTGAGTTGCAAGAGAGAGGGGCTCTGATGGCCAGTGGCGGGCAAAAGGGCTGAAGACTGCTATCCAACAATGGCAGAAATAAGTCAAACATCGAGCAGCAATATGTTCCAAGCTTTGGGCAAAACGAAAACATAACTGAGGCGTCTGCCTGTAGACCACGATCACACTTAGGAGCACCTTGGGAGCAGGGTGCATTTTACATAGATTTACTGAAGTGGACAATACATTTCTGCAGACCATTGTAATATACAAACTTTACATTTCTTTACGTTGCAACTTCATGTTTCTTTAGGTTTCATTTTCCATCTTTGTCCATGTTTTGACAACGCTGTGCCAGAGTCCTTTTAGGAAAGTCTTGCTAATTGGCAGCCAACTCAACAACGCCCCCGGGCAGTTATTTCAGGCAAACTAACAAGGCCCCCATCTAAATGAATGGGGAGAGAGCCAGAGCTTAAACTGATGTGTATATGTATAGAATCACCAATCAAATCTGATTTAATTTTACATTTTAAAAATGTAAAAATACACTAGAAAAGTTTGGTAACTCTGCCCCAAAATAATATTTTTTGTCCCCTCATTCCCACAGGTTATACTTCCACTGCATATGCACATAGTTTAACTTCCTTTCTCAACAAACTGTTGAGAATCTCCCATAAGTGCAGGTATGGCTCTACTTAAAGCTGTTGACTGGTTTTCGGGGGGAAGGAGCTAGATATGTGTCATATGAGCGCCATCTCTGGCGTTACAGACTTTTCTATCCAAAATGACTGAATGTGTTTGTCTCCTCTATAGTATCTCTGGTTTGTGGTCTGGTTAAAAAACTTGGTTAGGGTTATAAAAACATTGGGTTCTTCTGGCTGAAAATAAGTTGTAGTCAAACCTAGTTTTGTCGCCACTTACATTAGAGCTGTCTAGCCCGGCCTTAACACTTCCACTATATCTTCCACCTCCTGACATGGAAGTCATGTAATGTGACCCATATTGGAAGTGTTGATATGATTCATATGACTCATACAGGCTACAACATATCCATGGTTTACATGTTGTAATGTGGCGACTGAGAACTATTAAATCATTTTAGCCGGATCAAACTGAAGACTGCCCAGGATGACGAAGAATTCACCGTATCTAAAGGCAACTCAGCCCGGCGTTTTTATGTCAAAGAAGAAAAAAACGTGTGTGTCCTCGTGTGTCGTAATCGCATAAGAGACAAGCTAATGCACCAGGATATTACATCCTGTCTGTAACTGTGTGTCTTGCAGAATTCAGATGGGTTGAAGAGAGAGGCTGCACTTTGTGTTGGTTTTCATTAAAACACAATCACAGAAAGGAGATCATCATTTCATACCAATGTTTTCCAGCCCATGGCAACTCCATTATGGTAATTTCAGAAACATGGTTGTAGCACTGGCAGTGATAAATAGTCAACGCATAATGCCGTATTTTCTTTTATTTATATATCAAAGGGTTTACGACTTCACAAGATTAATCTTTTGCTCTGTTGTTATTTCACATTCATGTGTGGACAGATGATCAAAGGCAGTCATCAGAGCTTTCTGCTGTAGCTGCCCAAATTTAATTACATCCTAATAAACCATTAATTTAGAAACACCCAGGGCAGATTTTTTTTCATATTGTAGCTGCAAGACCTCATAATCTTTACCGACTCTTTTCGTATTTGTTTTGTCCCTTTAAAAACTTGTTTCATTTCAAGTGTTTCTCGTGGTTTGGTGAAGTTGTGACATGTCATCAATTAGGCAGAATGCTAAAAGAGGTTTTGAATAACACGTCCGAAGGTGCTTCAATGTAGAGAATACGCTCTCACTAAAAAGCAGTAATTTTTTTTTTTATGCAATAAACAGCTTTCCCTCATCCTCTCAGTCCAAATATATTCATCCACGTCTCAATGTCCTGACACAAGATGGGGAATTTGGCATAATCTTGACGCTGTCCTTTCAGACAAAATCTGTGGCAGTGATAAAGCGTCAGTCAAACATTTTAAAATGTCAGGCACATCGATATGAGGCGAGGCGTAGGTGGAAGTCTGTTTGTGCCAGAGGGAGTATAATAGAGAGAACTTCAGGGTTGGATTTTTCAGACTGCTGGAGACACGGCGCCTTTTACCAGCCTTGGCCTGAATATCTGAAGAACAAAAGAGCTGAGCAACAAAGATGTATAATGCCGAGATAAAGAACTTGGTGTTAGCACTGTTGGTACATCTCCCTCTGTCATCACTTCAGCTACACAGTCTGTTATTTTTTCTATGAACGCAGTACAAAATACAAGCATATTTCTGTGCGCGACAGAGTTCACTCATAGATGGAAAACTTGAATTTTGTGTTTTCAAATTCACTGAAATTGAGAATAATGCTTGTTTTCCTCATGTTTTCGCACTGCAATATGTTACTTGTAATGTGTATTTACTGAAGTATACCAATGGAAACATGTCAAACTATAACAACAACAGAAATATCTATAACTAGTCTAATATTACAGTCCTATATTTTCTTTCTTCTAGGGCTTTTGTTTACATTTGAACCACCTCTCATCAATAATTAATAAAATAATCTTTCTGGATATATTATTATTATTATTATTATTATAACAACCACAAGATGTCCCTCTCAGGTAAGTGGAAACGTGTGAACAAAGGGTTAATGTTGTGGTTTTTCAGCAGAGGTCAGTCATGTTTGGGAGGCTGGGACACAGGCTGGACTCCTGCTACCTCTCATTTTCCCTCTTCACGCCCCTTTAACATTCCGCTTTACATCCTGACCTTCAGGCCTTCCTGGAGCTCAGCTAGTTGGTCCAGACTGTCCTATTCCTCAGGCAGTTCTGATTTTCTGTTCCATCAGTTATTTCTTGTCTCCACTTTCTTTATTGATTTTGCATAATCAAAGTCTCCCTCAAAACATCCTCCTTCCTCCCCACTTGCCCACCCTTGAACTCAGGGCCACTATGGTGGATAAAAACAATAATGGTAGTTACACACTGATTTACCTGTTTCATCTAAATGTCGTTACCTCGCAGGCTTCACTGGCCACAGGAAGGTAATTACAGCTTAAGGTCTTAATACCATGCTTTTGTTGAAACTATCCATATATTTCAAAGAAACAGGCAGTGGAATTGTAATTATGTGTTAACCTGTGACAGTTAAAATATGAGACCACACAAGGTAATATTACCTGCTCACAATCTGTCTTTACAAAGCAATAATAGATACAAATGCTAAATACTAGCTTAATTACTAATAACTGTAATTCTGCACTGGTTTTACCCTATAATTTGTACTATATATTGACTCCCACTGATCCTACTGACAATAATATTGAGTTACCTGAGTTAATTTTTGTTATTTGTTGGCAAGTAAAGGGTTTCATAAAAATTACATATACATACACACAAATATAGAGAAAGAAAGAAAGAAAAAAGAAAGAAAGAAAGAAAGAAAGAAAGAAAGAAAGAAAGAAAGAAAGAAAGAAAGAAAGAAAGAAAGAAAGAAAGACTCTATTTTCTACGCAAGAAGCAACAATCTGTAGCAATAAGACACTTTGCTCATGTTAGTTGAAGGTTATACAACGTACTTTCTGAGTTCTCGGGGCCAGTGCTTCTGGAATAAGACCACGAATACAATTATCTGCGTGTGCAGTCATTTCTTTGCAGATGACGCTGGAAAATAATTGTGTTGATGACTCCTTTCCAACAGTCCTCTATGTATTTCTAACTTCTAATTGTACTGAAAAAGAGTTCCTTTATCCCTTTAGGATATTAGAGTTGAATTTATTGAGTTTTTCAAGAGTTATGTCTTTCCTCCAATTCTTTGTCAAAGACCCAGTTTTTCATAGAGATTCAAATCTTCTCCTTGATATGTTGATGGAGGGTTTCCCTGTTTTTCCCCAGAACAAACAGAATCAAGTCTTACAACAAGCTTTCTTCACTTGATTTCATCTTCCTCTCAAGTTCTTTATCCTGGCTTAAACTTTGTTTCATTCTTTTGTTTCTTCTTTCTTTTTGGCAGGGTCTTTTGTGTTTTCATCACCTGGCAGCTCAGTGCCAACGCTACACAGTCTATAGTTGTTACAAGGCTGTGTCAGCTTTGCGAACTCTTCATTGAGATTCCTCCCTTAGAGTCCCCAGCTCCCTCATTTGCGAATACAGTTAAATTTCAGACCTCTCTTGTGTTCCCACTTTTTCTCATTACCATCCCTGTCTCGCAGGCCTCTGTTCTCCTGGAGTTTACATTCCATGTCCGCCAGACCATGTTTAAGTGTCTCCACCACCCTCCAGAGACTCGGCCGTCTGTCCCACTCCTGCCTGGTCTAGTTCTCTCTCCGGTGCTCAGTTTTTAATTCATGCATCCTTTTGTGAACAGACTGTATTTCTCTCTCCTGCCCCTCTCACTTCAAGACTTTGGTGCCTTCTATCCCTCACAGGTGCTGTGCTTGCTTTTTTGTCCACTGTCCTTGAGCTTCCTGTCCAACCTGAAGGCACCCAAGGACCTCTGGCTATCAGCCTCGTAAGTCGTATTTTCCAGGTTTGGCCAGATGACTCTGACTCTAATAATTATTTCTGAGGTCACGCTCTGCAGTCGTAAGTCTCGATGAAAGCTAGGGCCTTTCAGAGAGGTTGCAGTATACAACCTGGAAGAAATGAGTTATAGATGATTTTTTTTTTTTTTGCAATATTTAGACTCAATTTAAGTGTAACTTTGGTGGTTTTCAACCTGGACCCTATTATCACATGTTTTTGTGCCTGTGACGAATAAGGACGGCAATTTTTTAAACTGGCCTTGTATCAAATGAAACCACTCTCGTCGGCTTGTGAACCGCGTTGCACTTTAAACCTTCAGCTTGACTGCACACGTCAATGTACGTATGCAAAAAATGTGTCTTTGCCTTTTGCTTGATCTGGTCTCTTTGTAATGGAGGAGTCTCTTGAGTTCGGAAACTTGGAGGAAACTTGAGTAAGAAAAGTCAAGAGAAATGTAAGGAAAACATTTTCGTTCTTTGTAGGTTCTTCTTGATAATGCACTTTTATGGACGTATGTTGATGGTGCAGTATCATATCACCCTGATGGATTATATTACATACTGTTTAGCAGCTGCAGTCCTCATGCAATTAAAAAAAAAAAAATGTTGTCATCATTAGTCACAAAATTAGACACAAAAAAGCAGGGAAAGAGGGTAGAGGTTGAAAACAAAACAAAGCTGCTCTCAGCTTTTCTCAAGTTTTCCTGGATGATTTGTTTCACAGCTTCTTTCAAACTATAGTAGTGGCACTGTGGATACTCACATCAATGTAACATGGTTTCATCCATATCTTTGATGCTCTCTAACACTCCCTTTAATGTTACATCTCTACTAAACCTCTACATCCTCTCGGACCTGCGGTTATTACAGACATTGCTCAAACAAATGTATTGGGACTGTTATTGTTTGTAGCTACATCGTTTGTTTTTGGAGGCGTATTTTGGGTTTGTTGTAAATGTTTTAAATGGGATTTCAGTGGATTTAGTGAAGCAATCATTGATTTCACCCTCATGAAGTCTTAACATTCTGATTACTCCCGTTGTCCAAAGGGTGAAAAAAAATGACCCAGCTCTGCTGAAGCTCTAAAATAAAGCAGCCTAATTGAATTTCAAATCAATAATCTATTGGTTTTGCTACAAAGAAACTTATCTGGGTTGTTCCTCTTCATAGTCCATAAGGACTGCATTTAGTCAGTGGACACCAGTTGTTTTTATTACAACACACATTTTCCATTTTCATTCTTTACTAAGTTATTTTTCTTTCCGTGTGGGTTTTCATGTTGTGTAAATTATTCAATAACTGCCATGTCAAAAATGAACCAAGGACCCTGGTGTTGTCTGGCTTTAAGTGGCCTTTGTAATTTTTAGAGAAAAAAGAAAAATCTGCAAGCACAAATATAACACAGTATAACTGTTTATGGAATAGCAAGTCTAATATCAACATTCAGGCAGAAAGATTTAAATGCATGACTGAACTAGTGTAAACATGTGTTATCATAATGCTGCCCAGTGCACACATATAGATATAGCAGAGATAAAATTCATATCCAACCCATAATCTAACTTTGCAGCAAACACGCATATTTCCCAAAATGTCACAGTGTTCCTTCAACATTTACAGTGTCTAATCTACCATCAGATCATATAAATAGGGGAATTATATTCCAGTGTAATTTGTTTTTTTCTTAAAGTGAGATCTAGATTGATGCTTGTTTTTTTTTTCCTACATTAAATGCACAAAGGAATATTACTCATTACGGAGTGAATAATCTGTTTCCTTCCTTCCTTCTGACATATCCAAGACTTTAACATTTTTCTCATGCAGGGCTCTTTGATGGCAGGATGGTAAACCTCACTACGACTCACTGAAGATCAAAGGTAGTCATTTCAAGGTACCGCTTCTTCACTTACAGAAATGACATTTCGGTGGATTCTGACATCTCTATATTGAAAAGTTTGACTTTGTAGAAGATTGAGAGGAAGGAAGGAGTGTAACACATGAATGAAAGAAGTCGAAACATGATGATTTTCAAATATCCCCCCAGTAAACTGCTCGATTTACGGTGGTGCAGCACTGTTGCAGAATGAAAGGATGTGTCAAACAAAAAAAAAACAAAAAAATCCATACTTCTGGGTCTGCAGCTGCTGTAATGTCAACCAAACAAAAACGGGGCTCATTGTGATGCTCATAAGTGCCTCACAATAAGCAAACACACATCAGGAAATATCAACCACAGGACACGTATTGGTCTCAAGAAAACTTTCCAATCTGAGGTTTTATTATTCAGAGCAGGTCGCTGAGTGTTTATGCCGGTGATCTTTCTGACCGTGGGTCAACATTGTCCCAGCTGGCTTCTGCTTTGTCAGTGGGACTCTTTCCTGACCTCACATAACCTGCCTGTCATATAATAAAAAAAAAAGAACAAAACACGGCGGAGATGAAAGCACTTACTCTGCTGCATATTCAGTACAAGAAGCTCTATGTCCATTTTGTCGTCTCACTACGAAATCTATAGAGTATAAATCTTTAAATACATCTGAATATAGCCAACGTGGACACCCAATCACTGAGTTAAGCTTTAACAGAAAACACTGTACACTTTATGTTACTGCTAACCAATTTCTTTACAGTACCCTCTACCACCTTCTACAAACGTTTAGCCTTACACTGATTTCCTACTTTCCAAAGAGCCAATATCCATTTCAGCACACTACCACACTTAACCAATTTGCAGAGACATGAAACTTGTTTGAGATACATGCAGTAATCCATCACGGTGAATGTCTTGCTTTTATTCTTTTCTTATGTCACCAGTGAATGTGAATCGTATTGTTCCAGTTAACACTTTTAAATTCAAGATCCCAAATATTCCCAAGATTACGATGACAATTTAGGGGGAAACATGGGAAAATGACGCACATAAGACCTTGGGTTTTTCTTTTGATGTAATGAATATCATGCTGTGTTTGATTTGAATATTAACTGAGTGTAAGCCTGTTATTGCGCTATAGCAAGGAACCTAAAATATTGAAAGTAACGCCTCGAGCCTCCTTCCGGAGCAGATCCTCCGAAACCCATGAACGTGCACTGCCTGACTGCACTGACAGCTGTGGGAGATATGCATTAATGGCAAGCTCGCTAGATTCCACAAGCACTCTTAGCTTTTTGAATCTGAAAAACAACTCTGTTGAATGCCAAAAACATACAAACATGATTAAAAATAGCTGTCATGAGCGTACGTCAGTCCAAAAAGGCTTCGCAGTGTGGAAGTTACTGCTCTGGGGGGCTGCCGGACGACAATCCGTCACTGCTGCAGTGAGTCATTCTTGGACTTATAACGCAGCTCATAAGTGCCACCAGTGACCAAATCCAACTAACTGAAGTCTCACTCAAAATGTAAGAAAACACCAAACATTATCATGATGACAGTAAACAACAAAATGTCCACCTAGGTTTTTTCTTTATATTTGTCAGAGCATTTGATTTATTGATTGCTGTCACGATTTCAAGAGATTTTCAACAAACAAAACCAAAAAATGCCTCTGAAATAACATACCAGTTTGCTTTTTGTAAATATCTTATTTTTTTCTGTTTATGCATATTTGTCTGATTCTTTTCCCCAACAGGCTGAGCTGTTGGAACAGGTGAATTTCCCCGTTGTGGTATAAATAAAGCCGATCTAATCTAATCGCTGCTTTAACTCAATGTGAAACAGACGACTTTCCCTCCTCAGCATTTCCAACTGGTATCATTCCTGGTGACAACTGGATACTTTGTGTTTTCCTCAGAGTAACAACGACAAAACTTGAGTTAATTCATTTTTTTTCTCGAATGGAGACTTGAAAGCAGATAGAAATGGTGCCAGGCTGCCAGCGTGATTGGATCACCAGTCAGCCTTCATTTTCCTGGGAGATTTCCTGCCTGGTGGCAGACAAAAATAGCATTTTGAAAGTGAGGTTTGTGGGGGAACCAGCCTAAACACAGATGGTGTCAAAAGAATTTGTGCGTTGCCAGTTCAACAGATATGCACATCCAGTATTTTTTGACTCTGTGATACAGTGAGGAACATGACTTCAGCCCGAACTATTGTGTTGCTTCTCAAAATGTAATTGTTGAAGCCATATTTTGATTAGATACGTTGATAATACAACACTGTTCTTCTGCCAGGCAGAGCCAAGGCTTTTAGACACGACGCAACCAATCAATGATGAAGACTAGAACTGCAGTATCAGTTACATAATCATTTAATAAGCCAGTATATTGTTTTCAAGTGTAGTGAGTACATGGGACCCCTGAACTGTGTAATTTCCTGTCTGCAGCACAGAAAATGAGACGGTATAAAGTGCAATCTTTCAAAGCAAAATGTCCATTGTTATTTAACAGAGCTGTTTCATGCTAAATGCATGCTGCATACACTACCTGGCAGCATCTATTTGTCTGTTGTCGGGGGGTGAACTGTGGACGTCATTGACGACTCAGACCCTTGAGGACACCTGCTCTGCATGAGCTCAGGTGGGTGACAAAGCCCGGAGCATCGGCAGCGCTCCAGCTCTAAGTCACCTGCTTACAGACCATCATCGCGCTCTTTGACCTGCAGGTTTAAGATGCGTGACACACTTTACTGACTCAGGCCTGACTGCTGAATATTCCCTCAGTGTGGCTGCTGCACAGACACCGTTCAGGCAGAGTGCTATTTCTGACAGTCACAGTCCATTTTCATCCCTGTTGTTGGTTTGGACTTCAGCTGTTTGCTCAGATTTAGTGTGCTTGAATCCTCAAACAGCTCAATACAAACAACAAGGCCATGCGTGCAAAGTTGTATCAGATAGGGTGTTTGGACAGCAGAGTATAAATGTGGCTTTACACCCTCACTCCTGCAAAGAATCGGCTGTCTGTCCACTCAAAGTGGTAGCAGAGACGGACAGGAAAAGGCATATTGAGCTTGAGCTACATCTGATCTTCAACACACAGTGGACCTGTGGAGAATCAATGTCATCAATCACACCATTATTGTACAGACCAGTAAGCATAGGGAGACTTAACAGCTGGACCAGTACAGATCTTGCCTGCCCAAAAAACACATCTTATATCTTTTTTAAAGTTGCTTATTCCAAACATAGACTGAGTGTGGAGGAGACGGGCCCACGTCCCTGTTAGTTATGCGAAATCTGCTCGTAATTCTGTTGGTCTGTTTTATCACTGGAAGGAAGTAGGAAGTAATTTTGCTGAGCGTTAAGGTCATCACATGCTTATTCCCACCTTTCAGCATTTTGTGGCTGATGCACAATGACCTCAAAAATCACATCTCTTTGATGAAGCGCATGCATTGTCGTCAAAGTCCTTCTCCGGGATAAGGTTTCATTACAGCCACACAAAGTGCCTGATTCCATGGAAGGGAAATGAGAGCTCTGAAAATGAAAATTAAATAACGGCGTGGGGAAATGAGGAAACTCACGGGCTTGTGAAGACAGTTGTCATTCATCCGCGCAGTCGGTCAAGGAGTACGTACCGCAGCACAGAGGCCTAATCCGGGAAGTGTCGAGCTGCAGAAATCTCACACCTACTCTATCAGCAATTCAGTGCTCGGACTGGTTTTACTGTTTCTTTTCCCTTCTCCCAGCTTACTGAGATAAGGAGGAATCCCTCACAACTGCTGCTGCTGATTGATTGTTCAGAGTAAGCAGAAATGTAATCTATAAATTGTCCTCAATGAAACGGGGCTCAGAGGCAGTGATTGAAGGTATGAAAGTGCCACTCGAAGGAAGGTAGCTGCTAAAGAGGTGTACCTACCACAACAACACAAGGGAAACCCGAATGTAAAGTATTCAGATCATGTCGAGATCCGAGCTTGAGGAGCTGCAGAATGTTACTGATAAACTGGACACCTGACTCTTTTCTCTTGATTGGCCATTGTCACAAATCAACAAATCTGGACTAGAAAGTGAGACCATCTCTCCAAGTAAAAGAACAGCATCGACCATTTCAGTAACAGCCCTGAGGTTAACATTTACAACACTTTTACATTTACTTCTTTGGCATACGGCGACCATGACTTTTTCTTTGGTACCAGTCATCACTCTTTTCTGTCCTCGCTATATCACATGGGACGGAAGTGCAGCAAAGTGCTGCCTGCCTCTGTTTTGCATTTAAAGCAGGTGGGAAACGTTGACGTTGTTGGAGCCAACTTTGTGTTCATTTTACTCCCTCCTTTACGTATACGCCTTCACCATGACCACTGGAATCAGTAGCTGTCCCTGATCTGTCATTGCCTGTATAGGTACCAGAACAGGAGGATCCTGCTCTCTGCATGTTCTCAAAGCAGACAGGACCAACTCCCTATGGAGTCCTCTGTCCTGACTGGTTAAAATTGGCAGTGATGCCAGAATAGGTCTCCATGACATGAGCTGTGACTCAAATCAGGGGCTGCATCCTTCAAAGACTGCATTTAATCACTGAATGTGTCACAGCAGCACAACAAGCAAGTCGCATTTCAAAAGCTCCTTCAACGCTATTTTACACTCATCTTGATAAGAACATAATGGTTGCAGCAGCTTTAAAGCACAGAAGAAAGTGAAACTTTTACTATATAGTGGTATTACAAGAAGTCAGGGGATAACAAACATCATCAGAATTCATCCTCTGTGGACCATGGACGTCTGCATCAAATCTAATGGCAATCCAAGCTGTTGAGATATTTTCGTAGGGACCGAGGTGTTGGACTCGCCACCCAACATGGTGCCTGGCTGCTAGCATGACTGAAAAGCTTAGTTGAGGTTTCGTTTATGTGCCTTTTTCACATTAAAACAGCCCAAGTGGAGAAAGTCAGCTGAGTATACAATGTGCTGATGATTGGTGAGTGGTAATCACTTGGGGCTACTAATTAAAACACAGTCTGGACAACAGGACCAGTATCAATCTCTGCCAGGTGTTCCAGAGCAGATTTGTAGGGATTTAACTCACCTGCCAACAACACCGCTCCACCAACTCTGTGTGGCTGGCGACTGTTTTTCTCCGTGCCTCAGTTCTTCGTAAAACTAACTTTGTGTTTGCGTGTGTGCAGAATAGAGTGAAGATTGACCATTAAAAAAAAAAAAAAAAACACTGCGTACAATCACGTCTCAGTGTTTGTGCAGTCAAAGCAGCGATAATAACAGCACATTAACATTTCCAGCACAAACACCACCGTGGGTAAAGAGAAATTGAGTCGTGCTTGTTGTCACAGAGTATATTCTCTTCTCTTTCCGGCGTCCAGATTAATCTATAATTAAAGTGGGACTTGGACCCCCTCACTCCCATCAGGACGTTTTGTACTTGTAAAACAGTGAGCATGACGTGACGATGAGTGCTAATGCGGGACGGTACATACAATCTGCATTCAGTCACAATAGGCAGCCGGTCCCAGGTGACGCTTTGACGTTTTCTGCACGTACACATGAGCAAACATTTAATGGACCAGGAGAACCATCATCAAGCTCCTAATGGTCTATAAACTGTTACTGTGCATCACCCACTCCTCCCCAGATAGTTTGCGTTATAAATCTGTATTAGTGTTCATGCTGAAAGAAAAGGGAAGGTTAACTTCCAGTGAAAGAAGTGGCCCTGTTTAATTAAAGTCGTACGTAAGGGATTACATAAACAAACACCATCATCTCATACAGTATCTTGATTCACAACCCAGTTTAGTGTATCAAAGCGAAATTAATACAGAGACACAAAAAACACAGACACATTGTCTAACCTCCTTTTATTCTTACATTTTTGTGTCAAACATTTTACACAAGTAAATGATGAAGTAAAAATCTATTTCCTGCACTCGGCTGGTCTCCTTCAAAAAATCGAAAGGACATGAGCCACACGGCACACATTGCATGCTGGTAGAATTTTCCCTCTATGGTTTCAGTCAATGACACCACATGATACCATCTGCAGACGTACACGTCAGATCCCTCTACGGCTGAAACACAACCCATCTGACACATATGGTATGAACAGGATGTATTTGTGGGTTTTTTAGCAACCAGATTTAGCGATCAGCTCCAGTCCCTGCGACCCTGTAAAGGATATGCAGGTGTAGACCATGGAAAGATCTCCCCCCAAATGAAGACTTGATACTTAGCAGCTTGATCCGTCCACAGTTGGCCCAGCTGCCTTGATAAGTATCCTCTTAATTTAGTTGTCCAGCTACCATCACTGTATAAGTGGATCCACTAGTCTTGCCAATAGCCACTAATTATCAATCCCTCTGGCAAGAGAAATGTTTCTTGAATATAATCATTGATATTTTCAAGCGCTGTATCCCTCCATTTGGGTTTCAACCATCCATACTGACAAAAATTACTATCAATCACACATAACATGGAGAAATCAAATGTGAGTCACATCTCGGCTTGAATAAAAGCCAAGGTTATGTTAGCTTTGCATGCTACAGTTCTCAGCTAGGTGCAAACTTTGGCCGCTGCATTGCAAAAATGTCTTAGCTTGCATGTTGAGTGCAGAGTTGTGTTTGTAGTTTGCATGTAACATTACATTACATCTTTAAAAATTGTAAGTAGTATCGTAGTTCGGAGTTCTATTTACGACGCACAAAATACCATTTCCCACATACTGTTGCTTTGACATTGTATCCTCATACGGCTGGATAGACTGAAGGCTTTGGAACTTGATCTTTCAGTCAACATGAGGTTTTAAACATTATTACTTCCAAACCTTTTTCTGTCAAATGTCCTTATGTAACTCTTTGAGGCAGCAAGAACAGTTATCATCTCCTATGATCAAGTGAGGATCTGTGATTAATAGAGACACAATCATGTGGTCTGTTCCGCAGAAAAACAGTGACAGATGTATTTATCCACTCTGTCGGCTCTGATAGATGGCACCTCTGTCATAGGTTTGCAGTTGGAGGCAGAAACCATCAGTGGCCATTAAAACTAAATGTCTTGTTTGAAGTTCTCCTCACACGTCGCTCAGGGACATTAGGGGGAAATGTTGGCAATGCATTATTACCTCAATGGATGTCCTCGGTGAGGACAGACAGCTCTGTCTTATGGACAGCACAAAATAAATTTTACTAGCAGTCTGGCTGGGAGCATTCGGCTCACAAACTGATGTCCTGATTGGTAGTTTTGAAAAGTGCTGCGCTGACAACACCTGTCCGCCATTCATCAGATGACTGACAACAGACAATGGGAGCTTGCCATGAAATACATCCATGTGTATCCATATAAATAGAAGTCTATTAAACACTCATTCTTTCAGTCTTTTCTCTGTCTGTCTCTACTAGCTGCAGTATCCAGACTCTGCCTTTTCAGGCTCAAGAGGCTGATTGCCAACACAGCATTACCAACTTTGTTGTGGGCTACCAGTCCCAGACTCTGTGCCAAATCTTTTACAAAGTCCGACTTCAGAGAGAACAAATTGCATTTTGTGTAATTTGTCAGCTGTTACAGTAAAGAATTGCTCCCTGTGCAGTCCTGCTCAGTATTAAACTGGTTATAATAAAGGTCGTATTGAAACAGTTTTATGTAGACAAATCATTTTTAAAACATAGTAGCTACATCTGTAAAGCTTGTATAAAGAAGCAGAATTAAAGAATCTCTTTTCCTTAAAAACATTATGATTGTGAATCAATCATTTAAAATGTTTGTCGGGTCCAAAGTTCATGATTTGTTTATGTCTGTGTAAGAAGTCAGACCATTGGTTCCAGCTTCTAACAAGGTTTGTGAAGCAACAGTTAACAACATTAATATCAGGTAGTGTTTGTGTTTCGTCAGTGATCAAGTGTCCAACTAATTGTCAGTATGTGAAAAAATAAAATGAATGGCTGAGTCCTGCAGCATGTACTGCCCTAATGTTAGCTAACTAGCATTAGCGACATTAATGTTGCTAACCAAATATAGCATTCCATCTCCCCCTCGCCACTGCATTCATGCCACAACACCACAGTTGATCAAATCACCCGTCCCCTCAAGTGGTTGCCAGTTCATGCAGCAGCTAATGTTGCCAACGTTAGTTAAGGTTAACATTTTACTAGCGAGCATTCGTAACTTTAGCCCCAACGTGGCTGGTAAACAGTTTGACCAGTTTGAGCTTGGTTTTTGAGAATTGGTAGAACAGCTGCAATATGGAAATGCCATCTTTCTAATTGCAATTATTTGATTAAAATCATTTTTTATCATCTGTCTTACCTTTTATTATGCCAGCTTCTCTTCTTTTTATTCAATGTCCTGTGTTTCTGTGTTAAAGGTTTAACAAGCGGCAATAGGACAAAAGGATGATAATACTGACACAAAACCTGCCAGTAGCAGAGAATGCAGTCATATTTTTAATCAAAAAATGTCTGCAGAACAATGAGGAACCTCTGCCCGCACTCATAATAATGCTCAATTACCTTTTTCGCTAATATGACCAAGATCAAGAGCAAGAGTCTTTAATCAGCTTTGCCTCTGTCTGGGCTTGCAATGAGACTGACCCGAGATCACTTTCCCTCACTTTATTACGTTACAATATTTTGAGTTTTTGGCTTCTCAGTTTGAACAAGATTGATAAATAGCAATCCTGATTTTCAGTGATACGATTAGGAAATTATCTGGATTTGTTCTTGGAATGGGTGGGTATTGAACTAGAGGTGGGTTGCACTATAACCAGAAATGGGCAAAACAAACCTTAACAGTTGTTCAGGAGTTGCTCTATTCATTTTATGTTAGAAAACCTTTCACAGGACTGCATTTTACAGTTTTTAATAAACTTCAGTCAACTCATGATGAGGACTTTTCTTAAACACGGGTATTGACAAATTTCACCGAGATGATACTTGTACTTGTGAAAAGTATACTATCTGTATTGGATAATGGTTTCAGCTGAGTACTTGCTCAACCCTAGTTACAGACTCCTGGATTGTTTAGCGATATAAATGATTTTGTAAATCATTCTGGCTCCTGTCTTTCCTGTTATATTGCACTTAAGTCACATAGAAAACTTTGTAGTGTTGTGTTTGTCGGATTTTTGTACATTTAACTATATTTTGTGTCATCATAACCTTCAAAAAGCACATGCCCTACACCTGAAAAGTGTCAAAACATTAACTGTCCCATTAACACCTCAACAGTGCAGGCCATGGGGACTTTGAGTGAGGCAAGTTCAGGTTCAGTTTATTTTTTAGCTGATATCTTAAACATGTCAGAATGGTTTGACAGACTCAAATGTTTCCTGAGGGTTTTTCTGATTTGCCTTGATTTTATCTTCTGTTCATGTCTGTGTGTGACGTTTGTGAGCGACAGAATTTGAATCAGCTGTGAGTGTCCTTCGGTGACTGGTTGGCTTCCTTATCACATGGATGATGTAGTAAAGTTATTCGTTTTAAACAGACGACTGACCCATGGATTAATGAAGAAATCTGATTTAACATTGAAATGCATTGGTTTCCACCAAGGTTAATAATGATGGCTCTTGAAATGTTTATGGAATTGGATTATTCTCCCTCTGCAGCTGTCCTGAAGGGCATCAAATCTCTGTATTTTAACATTTCCACACTACTTCAGGTGAAGGCAGCACTCCTTCTTGGTCCTTTTTAAACCAGTAAATGAGCTTGTACAAACCCGAGATAGAAAGTTTGACAGATGTAGATAATCCTACATGTAAATCAAAACAGTTGCTCTACTCCACTTTATGTCTTTACATCTTATGATATGGGTTGTAACACAATAGAGTTGACTGTCAGTTATTGATCAAATGAATTACATTGCTGGAGGCATTCTGAATCAGAGTATGAGTGTTTGCTTCAAAGGAACTTAAGGAGCAGAAACTTTCTGACCCTCAATCTTTCCTTTCAGACATTAACAAAAAAGAGATATCACTATCTGTTTCCTTGTAATTTGAGCCTTGCATTTGTTGGTTTGGCAATGGAGCCATGCAGGCTGAACACTGGACAAAATTAAGTCCATTTATCTCCTACAGAGACAGTGAGCCACTGGAGGCTGTAAATTGGAGCCTCTCTTTGTCGGCTTATTCAAAAACAGAGAGAATGGGTTGCAACACATGAGTTGTTTTTTTTTTTTTTTTTTATCTGTTAATTTCTCTCACTGGTGTAAATTAGGCAACACCAACATAAAAGCACCCACTCTGTCCTTTTTCTTCCATTGTTAAACCATGAAAGAAACTAAATCTGGTTTCACCACTCTGCACACAAATATCTGGTCCAATTTATCATGCAGGTGATATGGATATCCTTCCCCTTAGCCTCAGTGGAGAGCAGACAAACAGTCACACACCTGTGGTGATGGCAACAAAATAATCTCCACACATGACAGGCACATCTTGGTTAGAGTTAAGTAACCATCCTACTTGGTTAGGTTTAGGAAAAGATGACGTCATGAGTTGTATTGTTTGTATTGTGAGTTGTATTAAGCCAACACTGACTCCTAGTCTTAGACTACATTCAGTCAGCAGGCAAATCAGATTTTTCTTTCAAATCAGATCTGAAAGAAAGCCTAACAATATACAGATTCCTCCCCTCAAAACAGTCATTGTCATTGTTGTGTGTCATGTTCCGGGTGACACAAAAGACACTTTGAAATCTGATACGAGCTGCTAGAGCATCCAGACTAAGACGTATTTGTAGAAATCCAATCGGAATCACATTTCAAACCACTTCCACGTGTGGTTTGGATCTAATTTGCAAAAAACTGTATGTGTTTTGTCTGTCCAGACAATCTCAAATCAATCCAGATACAGTCTTGACATGCCAATAAACAGATTTGGGCTGGCAGTCTGAACATAGCCTTTCACATGGGACACCGCCACTCTTACTGCCTCACCTATTTGGACCCAGACTAAAGCAACTGGACTGAAAGACACACAATGAAATGTCGTGCGGCTTAAGGTATCGATTGGGTTGATTGATTTATTGATGGAGAAAGATAGAGAGCGATAGAGAGAATGGTTGGGTTGTAATCACGACATTCGTAGTCCCCTCTAATCCAATAGCTGGTTTCATTCACTGTCTGTGTGAAAGCTGTCTATCAGCATCTCCTGCTTAATTCCTTCATACAACATGCATTTTTGCAGAGATGTTTTCTGTGTTCCCAGTGAGTACACTGTAACAGTAACCACTGGAAATTGTGGCTGGAACAATAAAAATAAAACCTACACTGTAGTAAATTGAAATAATCTAGTAATAATACCAATAATTGTGATTAAAAACTATGCAATCTGGTGCCATCACATTGGCACATTTTACATTTGTTTACATTCAACTTACAATTCACATTTTAAGCTCATTTTATTCAGTCATACAGATTTAGACTTTTCTTTTTTGTGAAATGCCTCTTTATGTAAAAAGCGCTGTAGAACTAAACTTGGCTTCTGTTGTATGTACAGGAGATTACATTTGACAGAGAATTTCAGACACTGAAAAAAATCGTTGATAATTCTTTCTGTCGTTCCCATGAGAAAAAGAACAGAGGTCATCAGTGCCATTCCCCGACAATACAATCAATCGGTAGGCGCTTTAGTAAAATTAAATCCTCGCCTCTGTTCAATGGGCTCTCACACATGTGACTGATAATTTGAGATTACAATTAAGATTACAAAGAACAGCCCCTCAGCCAAAGGGTGTGGTGTCACCGTAAAGACATCCCTGATCAATAGGAAACACGCTTGAGCTTAGCAAACCACCTTGTGTGCTGATGCAAAACAGAGGGTCCCAACTGACATTACTAATCAAAACTGAACTGAATCAAACCGTCTCCAGAGTCCAGAGAGATGACCAACAGTTCAACCCCATACCAGGAAACATACAAACATGGCATCTGAGGTTTTTTTTAGGTCATGTCATGAAAGTTAAGCCTACGTCGTAAAATCAGATTCAGAATGAGCAGAGACCATCGTCAGTTTGAGTAATTAAAGTAAAATCAGCCTTCCAGTGTCAAACTCTGCACATACATCCTTCTACACAGTGAACCTTTGACGACCCCTCCCACTCTGTTGGTGGTTACTTGTGTTGTTAACACGTTTGTGTATTGAGACAGAGTGGCAGCAGAAGGAGCCACACCTGAAGTAAATTCCTCTGATTGCTGCACCTGCTACAACATGGCTGGATACCTCCCTCTTGCTCCCAGCCAACAGGGTTTGTAGTTTGGATGTGTTCCTTCAGCTTAGCTTTGGATTTGGTCCATTTTGGTTCAGTTTGACTTAATGAGATATCATTTAAAATGTTTGCTTTTGTGTGGTCTCTGTTTTTGTTCTGACATTGAACTGTAGGAGCAAGAGGAAAACCCATCTCTCTCACTGAACATTTCAAAGGACAGGTACTTTAAATGACACCACCAATCGATAAAAAAAATCCCTCTTGAATATGACTAGCTTCTGATCTTGTCAATAATACAACTTGGGTTCAATAAACATGGAGGATCTTGCATCGTAATGCTACCTCAGGGTCAATGCAGCAGGAGGGGTTTCATTAAAATACCCCAGTGTGAAACTTTGACATATTTGCTCAGACAGCCACATAAATCAACCTGTCTAAATAACAAGCCTCTGAATACACCATCCTAATTATGTTAAATGTGTTTCAAATGTATGCGTAATGTGCTGAATGATTCATTCAGGTAACCTTAACAAAAAGATTATATCCTTATTGTCTATGCTAACTCACACATCCACTCTGTCATTTATCTTCAGCTGAGAAATCCCATAATAGCATTTAGTCCATAACAGATGTCATTTTCTGATAGACAGCACACAGTTATGACCTCTACATTTTGAATGACGCACAACATTACTGTTAGACTTGATGCAGACATACAGTATATTTAAATTCACCATCTGTCTCTATAGACAGACTTTGACTGGACGGCAAAGGGAAACAGAGCTCCAGCTTACATGTTACATTACTTATTCGGCTTGTGACTTTGTTGGTTTTACTCCTTTTCCTCGAAGAAGAGATTATGTCTACATCCTGCCACATTATCTGTTTCATTTACCTGTCCAGCTTGAGGGTACTGTTTGCTCTAGAAACTGGCATTTCTAAGTCTTCTGCCACGCATTTGTCCCTGCGTGCCTGTTAGAGTAGCGAGTGTCGGAAAAGGCTATTTCTCCTTCGTTTAAAAAAGCCTGACACTGGTGGCACTTTATGCGTTTGAAGGATTTACTAATCACCAGTGTGGCTGGCGATGTCTGAACATGAGGTCAGTCTGGCGGCCACTTATCTGTGAGAATGAGACAAATGAATAACCACGCCAAGAGAAGACAGAAGATGTAAGCGGTGGCATTGAACACTTTTTTCTTAGTTGCAGGATGTTCAGAACGAATCTACGTAAGCAAACTTAAGTTCGACTGGAGGTCAAACAAATGTATAGTACATGGGTGAAAAATTGTGTATGGCAGTTACTTAGTGCTCTCTAATCAATAAACCCAAATGTTAACCTGCGTGATCGTGTACACAAGGCCATCAAACCTGGTTAACACATAATTGCCAATTATTCACCCGGACCAGAAAATCAGCAACGTCGCTAAAGAATAATTATTGCCTTTTATCACCTCGCAACCCTGAAGCAGCCATCACATTACACACAGATATTACACAACAATATTACACCACGTTCTCCTTTTATTCAGACAATGAATTATTCTTGTAACATAATACTGTAGCCTACGATTTGTTGATATCTGCCGGCACTGGGAGAATCTAATACAGTACGAGAAGAGTCAAAGGGGAAAACTTCCCCTCTCTGCTCCTCATAGCTTGTATTATTTTTCTATTAAGACCGTTCTGCTCCACTGGTTCGTACAGCAAGTGCTGCATCTTCACAGCTCCTGTGTTGCTGCCTCCGTAACGTGTATGACATCATTAACCATCACAGTTTTTCCCGACACGCTCGGCTCATGGTAATTCTACACCAGTGTGTAGTCTTACTATGATCTCATGAGCGTGAGCACATGTGCAGAACACTAAACACTGGAGAACACATCTGCATCATTGTTTTTTTATGTTGTTCACAGTAATTTCATCGTCCAGTTAAAAGGTATGGCATCGCAGTCACAACAATTATTTCCAGGTAGAAAACTGGCCTTTGACTGGAGATATATAAAATCGGTAGGAAATGCTAGCCATTGCCATTGTTATTGATAAGATATGACAGCATCATACATACATTTTAGATAAATTATCAAATACAATTTGACATTACATCATTTAAAAAGACAATTAAGTGGTATGTATGGTAAGGTGTAACGCAGGAGATGTCTTCTTGTCTTTCTCTCTTTCGGAAGTCATTGTAAGTAAACATTGTGATTAGGCCAACAGTGAGTTTAAGCTCATTGTTTTTTTGTTTGTTTGTTTTTTGTTTAGGATTAATTCATTTCCTGTCAAGGATTAAAGCTAGGGTCTACAATGCTGGAGAGCTAGCAAGATTTGAAAGTGGCACCTCCTCTAAATTCCCCCTCCCCATCCCGTCAGTGCTCCGTCCAAAGCCCCGCCCCCAAAAATTTGAACGCACATCTGGCAGCGGGACTCAGCAGAGAGAAGGAGATGATGGAGCACAACGCAGCAAATCAGCTGAATTTAGCATGGAGCAGACAGGAAGTAAAGCGCCGGAATAACAAACAACATCCGGTTGATTTTCAAAATAAAACACTCCGTGTTGACATCAGCCCCCCTCGTGAGGCCAGCTGTCTACCATACTGCGCCGTGGCGGACTCAAACCACAACAGGTGGGGACTGCCAGGGGGCGGAGAAAACGGGATCGGAGCCGCAACACAGCCGACCGTATCCCGTGGAAACTGGGCCGACTCATTAGCCATTCTCATGGCTAAAAACAACACACAAAGAAGCTAACATTAGCATTTGGCTAATACAAGCTACAAACGTAACCAAGTTGGCAAACCTTACATATTTCATGAAAATAACAATTCCCCCCAAAAACAAAACAAATCATTACCTGTCCAACAGAAAGAGAGCAACCTCTGCATCACTTTTCAGGCCCTTCACATGCCCCAGTTGTCTCCACCACTCAACCGCTGCACTGATGTTGACTGGGTCTGACTTCTTTCTTTATCCAGAGCCTATTTTGTTGCAGCCATTTCTGCCTCAGGATTTCTTTTCCTTGCCTTTTTAGCGGGCGAGCTGTAACATTTTGCATTTTCTCTGCCATTGTAACCAAATGAACGTCTTCTCCTGCAACTCCCTATTTCCTCAGAGGAGTGTGCTGAACACTTCCGGCATCAGTGAAACGTGACGTGTGCACGAGCGGAGGAGGGAGGGACAGAGGGGGGCGCAGGCAGAACGAGACATGAAGGCATCTGACCAATCCGAGCTATTCAGGCTGAAAAGCAGGGATTGGTCAGCTTTTTCCCAGTACTGCAGCTGCTACAGAGGTCTGATTATTTTCATTCCTTTTTCTGAATACATAATATATTGACAACTCTCAGGATAGCAGGACCATTTCACCCAGTATAACAAAATGTATTTCTGAACAACATTACAGACCCTAGCTTTAATAAAGTACCCAATCAATCAATCAATCAACTCTATTTTGTCTCAAGACATCCACTAATTACTACATGCTCAGCAGCAATTGGCAGACAGACACAGTCGGTGACTAGCAGTTGAACATTTGGCAGCTGGAGAGACAAATATTTCCAGAGGAGCTGGTGGTGACCAAAAAGGAGCTGAAAGAGAGTAAATACTTGACGTGAAAAAATGTTGTTCCATAACTGATGGATGTGTAAAAAAGCAGCTGAATGCTAACCAGCTGATTAAGTTTCATGTAAATGTCAAGTGACCAAACGAGTCAGGTGGTGGCTGAGAATCTGTGCGCAGTTGTTTTGCTTTTACAGTCATTTAACATTCTACTATTCTGGGCTGAGCACAAGTATTACACAAGGAAAAATGAATACATTTATAAATTAAATGGATTCATAGAATATGAAATTGCTTATATGGTTAAATGACACACTAATACCCCATCTAATGACACAGATTTGGCAATTTGATAATAAAATAATCATTTCTATGTGATGCCCTGGTTCGAACAGACTCTCTCGCTGTTGCCAGAAAGTTAGCAAGCTGTTACCCTCAGCAATGAGAGAGAATCTCACATCAACAAATCTTACAACAGTACATGTGCCAGTCTTAACATCTAACAGAACTCGTCCAGCAGATGGCCCGAAACGAAGATCATATTCATAAAAAGCTACGGATTTCATCTTGAACAGGCTGATGTACTGCATACTTAAGCTCTTACTGCCTTTTGCCTGTAAGGGTTATAAGAAATGATGAAGACGGAAACACAGACCTTCTGGCTGCTTTGTTCCATCAGAAATGGGAGACGAGGATGAGTGCAACACAGAAAATGTTGCTGGGTGTCCGGTTCACCCGCCTACTCTCTGAGCTAATCACACCCAGGTTCTGTGGCTCCACTGCATGAAGGATTCCCTCATGTGGATCAGTTGTTTAATTTCATATTGGTCAATGGACAGGAAGGAAAAGTTATGCGGTTAAGGAATAAGGTTTATGAGGCAGGGACTAACTGAAAGTCCTGCAGCCTGACAAAGGTCATTACTTGTTCTGCAGATACGTCGACCAACCTTCGGAGCAGGTTTGCAAAAACAGAACCAAAATTCACAGCACCACGGCAGACAGGTTGAAACCCAAAAGTTAGCTTTAATTAAAGCTGGCAGTCCAAAGTACAGAAAATACAAAACACAAACAACAAAAAAACTCAAATGAGAATGAGGATCTGCTTTGTTGGCGAATGGTGATGGATTTACATTATTCTTGTGTGTACTACACAGGAAAAGACACACAGCAATGAACCAGGACATCACAAACTAAACATAAGGCTCAAGAATGGTACAGAATAAAGACGATGGTGAGTTAGATGACCTGAACACTCGGATGTGAACAGAAAGTAGGTGGAAATATTGTGTGGGGCAGTTGTAAACAGTGCAAGAAAATTAAAGAAGCAAGAGAGGTAGTGCAATTAAATGAATGCTGGATGAGTATGTCTGCAGGGGAGGGGGAGGAGGAGGAAGAGCATCATGAGGTGGTGGTCGAACATCAGGAGAGGATCAAATATGACGGTTAGTGTGTGACAGAGGCGGCGTGTGGACCAATATGCTGGACAGTGTTATGTGTAGAAGTACCGATAATGAGAATTTCAATTTATCAGAGTCAGATTGAAGGAAATTATGTGACATCCAGTTCTCGTCATTGTGAGAATATCAGTGTGCCAACTCATGCTTGTGTTTTTTTAATTTCCTCCAATATTATGATGAGGAAACGTACTTAAACACCCACGCCATGGGAAAAAACTCAAATTGAATGCTGATAGCGAGGGAGCTTTTTTGTTTCCTCATAAGCAGTGACAATGACTAACTTGAATCTCAAATGAATGTGAAAATTGAAATGTCTGTGTGAGGGGGAAGAGACAGAATGTGAATGGAGTGAGATAGTGAGTGAGACCGAAGGCAAGGCTACGCTGTGACATGGCCCGACGGTGCTAACGTCTCACAGAGGGTCAGTTTAATGCAAGCAAAGATCCCAAACTACAGTCCATCCTGTGTGTACTCTCCTTTCTCAGCAGCGTGTGAATGACTCATCTATTGAAATGTTTCAACACACTCGCTCGAACCCGACGATTGGAACAATGCATCATTTGAACATAACAGAATGTTTTATTGGCAACGTATGACAGAAAAGTAGGTTCCCTCTTTGTCGTGCATGTTACACGTTACACTCAGTGATTCCCTGTCGAGGTGCTTGTCACAAAAGCATCATTATTTATTCATGATGTATTCTCAACTCATTCTTCAAAGTGTGTTTGTGTGGATGTGCCTATATATCTATATCTATATCTATATATCTATATCTATCTATCTATATACATATATATATATATATATATATATATATATATATATATATATATATATATATATATATATATATATATATATGCATGTATGATAGAAAGCATGCGAGAGACAACATCAGAGGAGGTTACTGGAAGCATTTCAAAGGTGTGTTGTTCTGTTCCCTCAGGGGAAGGAGGAGACAGCTAATTACTACTGAGATTTCCCATTCTCCATCTCTTATTAGTCATTTCCTCATTAGGGGCAGACGTTCGGCAACCAGCCACTGAGAATAAAACCAATTTTCTCTTCTGTCCTTCTTGGTTTTTCTTGCACTGCCTCCAGCTAGACTTCCCGGCCATGGCGGTGCTAGGGAAGCCCAGCTGAGTTTAAAGGCATTAAAGGTAATTTGATAACATGGAGCCACTGAGCTGATTCCACTAAACAACAGCACCTTGTCCCAGGGTGCAAGCCCGCTGTTGATTTTATTGGCCATGAATGTTAAGCGGTGGTGAGTGGTCCTAAATTGTGGCCATAAATCAGACTGCCAGGCAGAAAAAAAGAGTTATAAGAGAGAGAGAGTGAGAGAGAGGAGCTGTCCTCAGTGAACACAGCTCGTCTGAGGTTCACAGCCCTGCTGGACATTCAGAGGCCTCGCGAAGGACAGCAGCCACCACAAACCCTCCTTTTTTTTCTTTTTTTTATCACAACACTGTGACGATGGCCTCCTCCCAGAGCCCTCGGCACATCCTGCATCTCTGTCCCTGAATCTGACAAAAATGAAGGTCTACGTCTCCACACAAGTAGGTGTCACCATGGAAACAACCGTTATTCAGTGCTCTCAACAAAAGCAGTTATATGAAAGGAGCTGTCTGATGGAATTAAAGAGTAGGCTCGGTCCCTCTTTCCATGCAATAACTACTCAACGGCATCGGCAGCCCAACCACACAGGGCAAATGTGTACACGATAGCATGCATTTCATCAAGCACATCAATACCGTGCTCTCATTTCTATTCATCCGCTCCTGTGCGGCGGCGAGAAAAATGTTTTGTGAGATGATCACTGAGATGAACGAGTGGGATCAGAGGAAACTGGATGACAAAGGCAAACAGACGTTATACATCTTTTTTTTTTTTTTTCCCAACAAAATCATTGAAAGCGTCATTAGACATAATATCAAGTCACGGAGACGGTTTCAGTTAAATGATGAGATTTATTTACCTAACCGCAAGACAGAGAGCGTCAACTACAAGAACAGAGGTTTGTGCAAATGCAGGCTTGCATATTAGCATATCATAAGACCCAAAGGAATGACTGCACAGCACAGCTTAACAATAAAAGTAAGCATGCAATAAATTCCTTTCTTCCTTTAGAAGAAATCAAATATTTACTAATGGTACACGGGTTGCTCATCACCCACACAGCCGGCATTTACACCAGTTGCATATTAGGGTTATGGGCTGTAAACCTTGTTTGGATAAACGGAGGGTAGAGAAGAGTGTTTGTGTGTGGGAAGTCTTATAAACATCAGTGTGGTGTAAGACCTACGACTTGGTAATTTTGTCTCACAGTGGTGCGAGTATAGATAAGGGGGAAATGAGCAGCTCAGTGGATTCTTTTTAATCCGCAGTGCATGATGGCCAAATGAGCTGTGGTCTCGTTGTCTCCAGAGTGTCAGCTCACTGCTGTTTGCACTACTGGGGGGGCACGGATGATGGTTTCCCATTAAACACATGAATGTAGTTTTTTCAATAAGATGTCTAAAGCGATGACAGCAGCGTGGGTTTCAGCTAGCTCTTGCACACACGAGAATGTTCTTTAAAAACTCGATATAAATATACACTCGACACAACATTCATCATTTCACACATGACCGATTGCAGTGAAACGTGTCACTTAATGGAAAAGATAAGCAATAATAGAATAACTTTAAAAAAAAAAAAAAAAAAAACGTTTGAAGAGTTATTTGTTCGGGACAAACCTGACGAGGCATTAAATGTTCATGTATCACAGTTGAACCATTTTCATAAGTCATCTAATACATTTTATAATTCCCAGAAGAGCATGAACCATTCGCTTGGCTCATTGTTTTGATGTTTAAACAGAGAAAACATTTATACTTATTTCTTAAGAACTTAATACAATAGTAACTCATGAAAATGTATGTCTGGAAAACCATTTGACCCTGAAGCGCTCATAACCTGAGGCGAAGCAGCGATGATGTGATCCACGTAATAGGCGGGCAAAGAGTGAATTGCCATGTACCTGGAGGCATGAATCACTTGAAGAAGTCCTGATGCCCTTTAAGATATTAATACGTGAGCTGGTTTGCCCTCAAGGAGGAGAAATATTGGTTGATATCTGCACATTATTATCTCATTTAGTCTGAATAGGGAGCCTATAATGATTTATGTGAAAGCACAAAGAGTGCTTGACATTTCTATTTGTATTATGTTATTGAATGTAAAAACAAAAAAATATTCATCATACAGAAACTATAACCCTAACCCTAACCCTATTAATAAATAACCTGTAACCTCAAATTCTGTTTATTCGGGCAAAGTATTTTCCTTATTTTAACATCCACAGAGTGCCGCAGGAATGAGTCCTAAAACACAGAAACATGTTTTTGCACTTGATCCAACCGTCTCTTAAAGAAGCTTAAAGCTTAAAGAAGTCATATTATGTTAAGTTTATGGTTCAGACTTTTATTTGGGAGTTCTAGTAGAATAGCTGTTCCAGTCTTTGATCAGTGTTGTACATGTGCATTACTTAACAGGATGTAGCCAATCGGGGCAAGGCGGCTCTTCAAAAGTAATGCCACTATGGTTGGTAACCATGGTCGTGGTACAGTTGTATATTTCATAATAAATATATATTTATATAACAAGTGTTTCATAGTAATGCACATAAGTCACAGAAGTAAAGGCTCGACTACAAGCCAGGCGTTTTAGTCAGTGAAGGAGCAGCATTTTCTGTGGGAGAGAGTAAGTCCCTTTGGTGACGACTTCTGGACGGGACAACAAAAAACATAATATGAGCTTTTTAAGATATTTCCACATTTTGTTCAACGATTAAATATAATGAAAGTGACATTATGTAACTTTTTTAACCTCAAAACAACAGCTTCAGAATCATGTTGGTGGTACAGTGTCTTGTAACAGGGTGAATTGTGTCTCTGTCACTTGTTTCTGCACTACGTAACTTCAGTGAGAGGGAAGGATCATGGGACATTGATGTAGTTCATTTAAAGCCGAGCGTAAACCTGCCTTTAGTCCCATCGCATTTTTGTTGAGGGAACCAGGATGATACTTAATTTAGCCTACAAATAAACATCTGCCCTGCAGCACTCTGTTCCCTCCCTGCTGTAAAGCAGTCACATTGAGCCGGGCTTCAGTCGTGAGACTCTCAAGGATCATTTACATTCAAGCAACTTAGTGTGGCTCCAAACCTAGGCTCGCTGAATCAATAGGCCTCATCCTGTGATCCATAGTGAGTGAAGAATCCTCAATAGTTGTGGTCTTCAAAGGAGTTCAGGGAGCAGCCAACAGCAGAGTGAACTGTGTTTAGGTGCATTCATGAAAAGTCAATAGTGTGTATCTGGGGAGGGCTGGTGAAGCTCTAGAGGACAAATCAAAGTCAGATTAATATTTGTAGCCTGGGGGTGGATGTGCGTACGTTAGAATATCTGCAAAGACTAGATATCCTTCCATAGCATGTAATGGCAGGGACAGCTTGTTTGTCAGCCATGTGAATTAGTCACCATTCAGAGTCGCTCAAAGCACAAATACACCGTATAAGATAAACACAAAACCGCTTAGCAAATACACAAAGTATAGAGTCGTTATTAGAAGAGGCCACAATTAATTAACAATCAGGCCAAACCAAAAGACATCAGTGTTTAAAATGTATTGTTGACAGTGTGGTTTTAAATCTGTGGAGTATTTATGTCGCTGCTAAGGGCAACAGTGTTAGAGCTTTATTCATATAGTTTCACACAAAAATCAGCAATTCAAACATTAACGTGTTATTTGCTTAGAAGACTCTGTTTCAGTTAGCAGTCGTGCCTCAACCTCTGTCGCATCAACACGTTTTTTCTTTGGGAAAACATTGAGGCCAGCACATGACACGACTTTTTCTGGCTTTGCTATGAAAGCTATGACAACAATCTGACACAGAACCCGCCGATGTACGAGAAAGTGAAGGTTAAAGTTTTTTTTGTTTGTTTGTTTGTTTTTCAACATATCAAAGCTCAATAGAACAGCATGAAAATCCAACGCAGCCTTTCAAGTGAACGGCGATCCTTCAGGCAGGAGTGACTCGAAAAACGAAAACATTCACAGAGCAGTTTGTTCAGGTATTAAGCCAACTATTCAAACCAATTTCATGGTGAGAAACGTTTTAATAGTCAAAGGAAATTTGGTGAATTTTTAATGTTTTAACATTCTGATTGAATCTAATTCTAGTGTGAATTTAATCATTCCAGTGCGGGTTTTTATGAACATTACCTCACTGCACTCCCTGTGATAGGCTTTGTGCTTTCAGCCGTGTACTCAAGAGTTAAATTACTCATGAAACATCGAGTGGAATTACATTGCATATAAAAAAGCAGCAGGAAAAGGAAAAATAAATAAACACGCTGCAGAAACATCAAGGATGCTACCTGCTCGACAACCGGTTCAGGGGCTGACACCAATAACGAACGATTCGGGGGGAGAGGATGTGCCGTACATGAAGCACATAATTTTGCACACCTTATACTGCTTCCAGCTCACAAAAGACCAAATAACACGGTGCAATCATTCATCTTGTCTTGGAGAAAAATGTAATTTGGGTTTTGTTCACGCCTAACCTCAAAGAAGGCAGCTCTGTGCAACACCGTGTTGCTGCACGGCAACCCAAACTGGTCTCCTCCTTCAACCTGATGACCTGGCTGTATTTTCTGTCTCTCGTTGCCTCCCTGATGTAACTGTAAAAAGCACATAAAGAAGAGCTCGAGCTGTAGCGGACATCGCAGAAGTTAAGTCACTTGCAGCTTCACGAATGTACGAGGTGAACAGGGTCTGAAGTGGTGACACATCAGATGTAAGAAATGTTTTTTCCACTGCTGCTGTTTTCTCACCTGGCATTAAGAGGGCCTAATTAATTACTGAAGGTTCAGCTCATTATTGTTATTCGGCTCATCATTTCAGACAGAATACACTAACCCATCGACCTGCACCTGCCAACTGCCAAACATACTCAGCACTGTTTGCTGTTGCATTTGCTAGGTAGAGCTGGTGTCATTCATAGTTCATGCTGGTGCACTTTTTAATTTAAGAAAAAAGATCATAACAGATCATTTATATTGTGCTAGCAATTGCAGAATTTGTGATTTTACCAATAATCTGTTCCATTGTCTGGAATTAATGACCATAATCCAAAATAAGGCCAATCATGCAGCCAGACAGACTTATATATCTATGTATATATATATATATATATATATATGATTGAAGGTCTGAATGCAGCATCTCTTCTTCTAGTGATTCATCTATAATATCTGAATTTAATTTTATTCAAGTTGAGCAATCTAATTTTGATTGTAACATACTGTACAATGAGCAGTACATCTTTGAAAATGATGTGACGAGGAAAACATTTAGGTCAAAGGTGCTGAATTTCATGATCAGTGAGGAATAACAAGTGTGCGTCCAATCGTTGAGATCAGCGCTGAGGGATTGGCCTTCATGCATAAAAACTATGGGGGAAAAAACAATCTGCCTGGATTCATGATGCTGAAACAGCTGGATGGTCAATTTGCACACCCAGGGAGAAATGCTGTATCCACACTGAGCAGAGAAAATAAAAAAAGCCCACAGTCTCCATCGCACCCTTCTTGTGTAAACACTTTGATAGCAGTGGGGAAGGGAAATAAATGGGTAACATCACATTTAGAAAGATTTTCTCTTCAGTCCTTTGTCCAAAATCACAAGGCATGCGTCCTTTTCTCTCTCTCAGTTTGCCGGACTGGTGCTGCGGTCAAAGCTCGGTAGCAGGAGTCAGGAGGGTGCTTATTCTGTTGGGGTGGTGGCGACCGGGGTGAGGATGGGGGTCAGTGATTCCCTCAAAGGACACATAGGGGAAATGGCCTTGTGGCTGTAGTACTCGACAACTTGCTTGGGCACCTCCGCCAGAACACATTTGGCCAGCGCCGCAGGGGAGGCCTGCAAAAGAGACAGAGCACAGCTGGAGGTGTCAAAACAACTGTTAAAGATTGTTTTAATCTGAGATACACAACATTTTCCAGTGGAGATTTTAAGTGTTTTTCCTGATCAGGGGTCTGTGGGTGGCGTTAGAAATTCTTCCTTTGTTTCAGACAAATTAAAAGCGATATGTCAGTGTCAGACATTGTTTTAAACTATTGCTCACGACTCTGGAAAAAAAACGTCTGTTCATCCTCGCTCCTAAGAGCGTCATGAAAACAGAAAGATTTGTTTCAAACAGTGCAGGGTTTTTTTGTTAGACAAGCGTCTCAATAAAGTTTGTTGTTTGACCATATTTCAAAACTAATTTCAAAGGCATCGAACACATTACATCAGGGCATCATTTAATTCAAAATTGTAGGCCTGTGCAATCGAGGTTACTTTGAATTTATGTGCCACATTACTCAGTGGAGAAGGATGGATGACCAGTACTGTTCCAAAATGTATTCTCTCATTTGAGGTTTTCATTATCATGTTGGGACACAGCGAGCGATGCATCAGTTTGAAATCTCCCACAGGTGAATTTAGTTTCCAGCACGTCCTTAAACTATATGGAATCTAAGCAATTCTGGAGGAAGATGGTTGAGTCTCATTTGCTGGTTGCTCGTCAAATACTGGCGCTTTAGGTTTGTGTGCGATTTGTTGTATTTGTTTGCCTCTTGTCTTTCATAAAAGGCAGATATAAAATAGTAAAAATATAAATAAATAAATAACAAAACAATATGACTAACGATAGCTGCTGAAAGTAGTAGGGTTTTATTTTGTGCAATAAACATTACAGTGTGTTCACAGGTCTTGGGGTGTGTATTGTGTATTGTAGTGTATTGCTACACATGCAGTAGTACGTGTACAGTACAACTAGCTACTAACTAAAAATTGTACAATAATGTGACAACACATTTGGGAAATGTGTCTGTTCAGAATACGAGACATATAGTCAGTATATTTGTGCAGCTGAAATGTTGCTGATTGCATGAAGCTACATTTAGAATACATTCTTGTTTTGAAGAAATTTCTGGAGCTCCTCCAGTTCATGATGCCCATCTGTAGCACTGGCGAAGCCAGCAAGAGCCTCCTGCTCTTTTCAATAACAAGGAGGGGGACGTTACATAAAAAAATGTAATGTCCATGAGCATCACTAGCGCAGCAGTAGGAGTGGGATTGGAGAGAAAACTGACAGTCAAGATTCACAGAGAGAGAAATTAACTGACCGTTTTGAAGTCTCTGAAGGGCACGAACTGCACGATGTCCCTGAGGACGGGTTCACCCTTCGGTGATCGTAGGACTCCATCATCTCCATCCAAAATCTGCATGTCTGTGAAGTCTGCATTGCCCACGCCGACAATGATTATGGAGAGAGGCTGGTAGGAGGCTCGTACAATGGCTTCACGTGTGTCTGCCATGTCTGTCACCACGCCATCCGTGAGGATGAGCAGGATGTGGTATCTCTGGAAGAACATTAGAGCTTTCAGTGTGAATCAATCCATTTTTTTTGTTGACCCATTTTAACATTGGCAACGTGCAGTTGTAAGCAAGGACACCTCTCAGTGGGTATTTATGTGTGATTAGTCTTTTCATGCTGTGTTGAATAATTCTACAGCCTCCACTGAGAAGATAAGTTTATGTGTGTCTGCCACTTAGTTAAGGTGTGACATGGAAAACAAGAGCAGAAAAGGTGTATTAAAAACAAAAGACGAAGTGACAAAATCAAAAATGTGTGCAAGAGCATATGTGTGAAATTACTTTCATGTGTCTACTGAACTGGATAATATGAATAGTACAGTACAAGAATATTAACATGGCACAGTATACTTAATCATTTCTTATGGTTCCCATGAGAAGTAGTTAGCTTGTTGATAGCAAGACTATTAAATGTTTTTCTAAATGTTGCGACTGTGCATTTCTATTACATGCCCTGAAAGCCAAATTGTTTACTGCAGCTCATTTATGATCAGATAAGGGCTGACATTGTGGAGATAATAATTACATGAAGGTCAGCGATTACAGGAGTTTAATGGTTCACAACACGATGTCCATGTAGCCGGTGGGTAATTTAACATCGTAAATAGATGAAAGACAAGTGTTTTTACTCCCAAAGCAATGTGAAGGAAAGATGAGCAGCATAGTAACTTATTATTCACATTTTAACTGTAACTCATGCATTAATTTCTAGCCAAAAAAGGTCTCGATATTGAACTTTTTTTTCCAAAAAATAAACCACTAATACAGCACTTCATGGTTTCAATCCATAATTTAAGGAACACTCGTTTGTTCGACAATGGGCTTCTTTGCGCTGCAGGGCATCATTACCATAAACAGTGAGGTGAACCAGAGGCTGCTCACTCTGGGATCTCAGTGGGATGCACAACAACAAACCCGGTATTACATCCACAGATTTTTTTTAATGGTGTATAAAGGGACACTCACAGAAGCATCTTTGATGTTGCCGTCGCCTGCTGCCAGCTTGGCTATTCTGTTAATGATGGGAGAGACATTGGTTGGGCCATACAACTGGATCTTTGGAAGGCAGTTCTGGTATGCTTCAACCACTCCTTGGATCTCTGAACAAAGGGAGCACAGCAGCATGAAACATCAGTATCGTTATCTACACTTAAGTGTCTGCAAGCCTAAAGGCACAATCAGACAAATTATACACTGCAGTATAGCAAAGAATTGTAAGTGGCTTTCCTTGTTTTTCTGCCTCATACAAGATAAAGAGGATAAATCCTTTGATGTTCATTTAAGTATCGTCAACATAGAGATGCACTTTTCATGGTAGCTGGTGCACAGGCCTCTCCATACCTTCACATTCATCATCCTCTGGGTTGAAATTAATGGCAAAGTCGTGAGACACCTGTGGATGGTGAAGGGGAAAGAGAAAATTGTTAAGCACTGCTACAGCGAATGGCAACATGCTCTGTATTTATTTCCCTAATGTAACGTAAATGGCTCCAGTTCTGGAACATGGACTTTCTTCTAGCATTGCTGTAAATTCTGTGAAGAAGTTACTTTTGACATCAATTGAGTACCGCAGGAATTATTCCGAAAATTTGGAAATAAGTTTGCATTTTTGCACTTCCAGTTCCCTCGTCTCAGTGGGGTTTTTTTTTAATGGGTTTTTTGTTAAATGTCTGAAATAAGGTCTGCAGTTAACATAAGTTTAATAGATTGAAGTTTTGTTCTACAACATAAAATACATCAATTGATGCCCAACATTTGAAGGAAAGTGTTGACATGGAGACTCATTTAATTACTTGTCCCTCATCACAGGCTGACTTTAGTTGCAAACTATTCAAGCTCTAACTTTACAACTCGAGGACTGATCCATTTAAAGTGAAGTGTGAACTCAGAAGAACCAAGGGAACCAAAAGTGACCAAATCAAAACCTGAGTCATAATGACTTTAGAGTTATATGGACACTTAAAATACGTGTAGCTTTGTGTTTTCTTAAATAAGAATATGAAGTGTTATCAAGGGAGAATGACCATTCTTGTGGTATTACTAACTTATAAAAAGCATATTAGGATCATAAGTCATGTAGAACAAATTAATAACAGTAATTATGAGGCTACTGAGGTAAAAATGATCATGAAGAATATAGGTTTTAATGTTATAAAAAGAGCCAATGTGTTACTAGCTATGGTAATAAGCAACTACATAATAGTTAACATATGTTTGTCTAATATGAATTGTTTCAGATGTATTCATAGTAGTGATTAAATTGTCATACATTACTTTTGCATGTAAAATAATAAAAGGTGGGGTAAGTATGTGCTAATACAATGTTCACTGAAATCAGGAACTAATAGCAATGATGAGTTAACAGTATTGAGTTTTTGCATAATTAAGCCAATGTTGTGTACAATGGATTTGAAATCAGTACTACTGGATAAAAGTTGCTCACTTTTCACTTACAGGTGAGTTTGTTTTGTTATGTGATATACTGGTTGTTGTACACTACATTCTCCTTGTATTAATATCCTCTTTTATCAGTTCTATTCTTGCTATCCAAACGTCAGATTGAATTTGTTCAACTCAAAGCTGTTCTAACTGGCAAAGATGAAATCCTCTTCTTCATACCTCCTCTCAAAAGGAAGCACAAGTTTTTTTTTTCCCATAAACAGCCAGATCAGTGACAACTGACTCCTCTCCAGCTGGCTACTTTTTAAAAAGTCATTTTTGTCTCTAATGTGATTAACAGCTTGAAGTCAGTGACTGTAAAGATATATATGAGGAGCCAGAGACAAATCAGTCACACAGACCACCATTAAGACTTAGCTTTAGCCCACTAGGGATCTTGTTTTGTATCTCATTTAACAGGCCTGTCTCACAGCAGACCTTTTGACATGACATAGCAGGAAATCGACAGGCATGACTAATAACATTAATAATGGCTGTCTTCCATTTAGGTGTAGCAATTGTATGGCTTTTGTTTATATGCAGGCTGGTTCACTGGCATGGCAAGTATTGGTAATGTTATTAGTTACACCTCTGCTGTTGCTGCTACTGTGTGACAGTCAGTCATTCAATATTACAGTCTTATCTTTAAGCTTTGCCGGTTTGCCCAAGTGCATAAAAAAATATTTTTGTGGGTGAACACCAGTGCGAAACAAACATTCTTACAATAAAGGTTTTAAAGGGCCCTGAGAACATATTGCCTCTTTAATCTTCTTGCAAAGAGCAAAGGGGTAAAAACAAAACGTTCTGCTAAAGTCTGAGGTCAGATTTGGTTTGAGTTCTTGGTTTTGTTTAAGAACATGTCTAATTTAGCGGACTAAGTGATGAATATCGTTATTATTGTTATCTTTACTGTGTATTGATAAATCCATGACACTGTCCAGGGTGCTGAACTAACAGACGGACTTGTAATTGAACTTTTTTCTCTCAGCATTTAGTATCATATCATGGGTCTATAATATTGTACTGTATATGTACTTTATATATATTTAGTCTCTGGTACACTATAAAATAGTGTCGCATTCATGACCAGTATGAAAGGTAGCCATGTGGAACAGCGAGAGTATCATAGAGACTCACTGGGACCAAGTATTCCCGATCAGATCATTCAGTAGTGTCCATGCTGCTGAAAGTACACCTCTGTTTCAGCTTCGAACACAGATTATGTCAGTGATTAAAACAGTTTTCTAGTAGAAAAACATACAACATATGTCATATATTAATATATTCATATATTAATCTTGATTTACAGATAACCAACTGTTAAGGCAGTTGACTTTCAATGAAAGAAATTGCTTAAAATCTTCTACAGATATTGGAATAACTATTGGTTTAGGGTGAGGGGAAATACAAATGGGCTCAGGTTTGGGCCATCTCCCTGTCACAAATTTAAAAAAAATCATTGACAGATCAAACCAAATTCAGACTGTCCTGATTAGTTAAGATCTGGTCGTGGTCAGAACCTGCCTGTGAAATCAAATTTGGTTCGCTGATAGCAGGTCATGTTGAGCTGAAATGCTTCTTGTGTGTTATTAAGTTCTGACCCAGAGTTCACAAAGAAATAACTTAATTACTGGGTGTGGGGTTCTGTGGGATCAAATTTCAGCCTGGGAACTGCTTTTGACAGTTAGATTAATCAAGGAAAATCTCTAAACTCACATTTGGAGACACATGCATGTTTACCAACTGCATAAATAGTAATATAACTTAATATTCTCACATGCTCACAGAAAGCCAACAACCAACATCAGTCCACTTGGAGGCAAACAAGCAGAGTGAGACTGTGAGACTGTGAGACTAGCTTTGACTGGCGTGAAAGTAGTCATGACGACACCATATTTAGTGCAATGCAATGTTAGGCTTCTCATGTGATCCTTAGCCAGTCGATGAACGTCATGGGACTTAATTTATATTCATTTCGTAATCACCCTTAGTACGGATAGCACATAATTAAGGACACAAGAGTGCATAGCAGCACATCCTGAGATAAAAAGGCCAGGTCCATGAAACTTGAGCGCTGTGAGTTCATAGATGCAATTCATGATTAGTCTAATGACTTAATTAGCATTCTTATGCACCACCAAGCACAATATGGCAGCAGCAGGCAGTAAAATAAATGTGACTCCTGCGAGGCAGTCACTGTCACAGGGAATAGAGATATTAATAGGTTGTATTTACTGAGTCACAAATCTTAGTATGATTGGCACGATGATTGCCGGTACTTCACATCAGCACATATAGCACAGGGCAATTTTTACATTAAACATAGACAGTTCTGGTTTGATTAATTATCAAACGTCATGGTGATTCAACTGTGCGTGTGTGTGCGCAGTCTGACTCTTCCCATGTCAGACGTCCCCCCAGGGCTCCATTCAGAATCACTGAAGGCTTCTGGTTTCTGCTTAAACAAATGCTCTGAAACTCAGGAATTCTTATGTAAATCCAGGATCAACTCTACAGGGGCTATTGTGTCATCACAGCATGTTATTTCCTCCAGACAAGTTGATATTTCAAGACAAGGGGCTCATGAATATAAATAAACTTGGTGATTAGTTTTAAAATGTGAAATTTTGACAGATTGTGTCGTATAATAGGTGACTGAAATCAACTTGCTCACTGTGAAGTCCCCGGTGGTGTAAAATACCAGGATCTGATAAGAGCACATGAATATACAGTATGCATAATATTGTTCAAGCAGAGCGGAGATGGGAACGGAGATACTCACCTCATAATTTGGAGGGATTCTGGCACCAAACCCCAGCGCTGAAAATCTTTTGTCGCTGAAACGATAAGCAAATTAATCAGTCGTACAGAGTTACTACAGTTTAATCTGGGATGTAGCATGTGACAAGGATCTCAAAATATTGGCTGCTTATCCATCTGTTCTCGTTTCCAAGGGCAAAAACCCTCTCTTGTCTGCATTTCATAAATGTTAAAAGCTTGAATTACAATTTGAAATCCATCCCAGGGCCCCTGCAGCCAGTGCTTTACACCTGTTCAAAGAACTTCCCACAGTCTTTATTCTTTTCCATTTTTCAGGGCAATGTTTAGATGAGCAGATCTTACGGTAAGAGGCTCTGCTATGCTCCCTCTTGAGGGCCAGGGTGCACAGCTTGGTATAAATAACAAAGGCAAAGGCTGTTTTATTTGTGCATCTCAATTATGAGCAAGACAGACCTGTTTGTAGAGAGACCATTAAGGTAAACTAAGACCTGAGCCCACACCTTCACATCGTTCGACAACAAGAAATGTGATGTTTTAGAGTGTACAAAGGAAACAGCATATGTGCATATACACAGGACAGGGAGGATCAACACTTGGATACTTGACGGCTCAATAATAATCCAGTAGTTGTGTGGCGGTACTAGCAGTAAAATGCTTACAAACCAGCTCCAACACACATCAAAATATAAGCAAAAAATATATACAACTCCAGTGAAGGCTAAATAATTGGCTGATAGAATAATGAAGATGTGAGTCCCCATTGAAATTATATGGGAAAGCTACAGGTGTACAGAGGGGCTTGGACTATTTGAGGTATCTATAAAGGCATGCTACACACTTGCAGCCCAGCCCGGATGCAGGTAATTTAATTGAAGGGTGACTATTACTGGTCATTCAGCTGGGTTGTTCATAGCCCAAACACAGTTTCACTCAACTTAGAAAGAATGGAGCAGCAAATAAATCTCAATGGGGCTTAAGCAGGCTAGAGTTTCTGGCTGACAGTCTATGTGGATTCAGTCTGTAGTGTTTCATGGACATAATTAGACTGAGTCCCTCCCGGATGCCTTTCCCAGCCATCTACAGCTACAGTATAGAACATATTCATCCATGAGTCGATCAATCATAAAGTGCAATCTCAAAAATAAAATGTCCCACAAAAAGCCATTTAATTCCATCAATTGAACATTAAAGTGTGATAACAGGAATAAGTATAAAGCCTTTTGTGGCTCCAGAGGAAGCTGAACGTAATCTGATAACTTACCTTGAAGCTAAGTTTTATTGTGGGTAACGTAGGCAGCAGCCACTGAGTTGGTGGATTAACCCTTTAATGCACATAACAAAACAAAGCTTTGTGTATGACTTACAGCAGCTGTCCTTGTTCCGACAGTCATCCATCTATCTCTTTTTTTTAACTTATCTTGAGATGTCCGTGTTTAATGCAAGACTAGAGCTTCGACCTTGCAGGGAGAGTCGAACAAAATATGCTATTTAGTTCCATTATTGAGTGTGTAGTATATTGTCTCTTTTTCTTTCCCCTCATGGAAGTATTGCAACAAATTCTTGGTGACCACACTTCCAAAGCAATAATATTGCTTTGGAAGTGTGGTCAGGACAAACTGTACACTAAGTTAACATTAAACAGATAACACTTTTGTGGTTTTCACCATTATGGACAAGAACACATCACATTACATCAGTGTCTGTTTGTCTCCAGACAGCTTCTGTCGATGCCTCCCTTATAAGAATATTAATGTTTTCATGACTGACAAAACAACCACAATCGCAAATCACATCTGCAGCTCAACAGAATCTCTGTTTGGGGCACAAATATCCCAAATGATCAGTTTAAACTGTGGACATGTGGCGTGTGTGCGCTGAATTGTGCAGGCGGAAGTTTACTGTGTTATTTTTAAGTGCTGATTTATTTGCTGTGTTGACAAGTGTTGATTGGAGAGTTGTTTGTCCGCTCACAGAGCTAATATGGCTTTGAGGCAGCTTTTCAGAAGCTATCAGAAGTGTTTAATTAACTCTGATGGGTGTGGACTTTTATAAACACTGGCAGAGTGATGGTTTTTAACACATTCTGAATGAGCAAAAGACTTTGATCCGTGAACATACTTACGGCAAGTTTCAGTTGTTTCTCTACAGTAATTAACAGAATTGGTAATTCATGTTGTTGTCCAAAAAAAAAAAAAAAAACACTCCAACATCGAAACAGATCGCAAAAATAGACATATATATCTTTTTTATCCTCCTCCTCAACTTTTCTCAAAGGAGAAAAAAGATTAATGTGTCTTTTACTTTAACCAAGCAGTATAATATTTACAGTGGCTGCAAATGGTAACAGCAACAGCCTGCAGGCTTTGGAGAATTTGAGCTCAGTTAAAAAGACATCACTGAATATGGTACACAGCCCATTTTGAGTGCATATTTGGTTGCCATCATTATCCCCTGTTCCAACGGGGGGGTGAGCATGTGAATGAGTCCAACATCTATTCTCTGTAATGCTCCCTCTCCACATGCCCTGGCTAATGGGCTGTACGGGATCCAGATATAAACACACTCCAGTAACAATATTTTAAAGAAATTTGTGGATTTCTGGTTCTACAACTCAGACAACAGCATGAAAAGATGTCTCTGCTCGAAATGCACCCTCAACATCGACATGTTCCCTCTTTTTTTATCAGTTCTCATAAAAATCATTCCAATTCACAGAATAAAGGTTGAACACCCACAATGGGACCTTTCAAAACATTCGGGGCATGTTATGTGGATGCAGAATAATAGTCTTTGATATTATGGTTTTTACCAGCTTTACCAATGCGACTGCGAATGGAAACATTTTAATTGGGATGGAATTATTCATGCTGAGGCAATTTTTACTCTGAGATGTACTGTATTCTTGTTACTGTTAACAAGGCCAATACACAACCCTCATTATCTTGACCTCTGTGCTCTTTCAATACTTTCACAGATTTGCCCTTGGAGCCTTAATGAATTGATTTCTATGTACAATTTTCTAATTTCTTAACGCCTCATTTCCACTTGGTGTGGTGTTGCGTCTGTAATTATGGATGCACGCACCAAGTGCTCAGCGAAAGGAAATGCAGTTCTTCATGGATGGATAGAAACGTCACGGTTAACATGTTTTTAAAATACACATGGAGCTTTATCTAGACCAAAACAGGACCAAAAAGAATGCATGGTGACAAATAAGTGAGGCTGTTGATCATGGTGTTTAGTAAAGCTACTGTTTTTTGGGCCCTGGAGCTTTAGTAATAATCAACAGTGAATATGTAAAGCTGAGGTCAGGGTCAGGGTGGGTATGACTCCTGAAGGACTCAGTCAGACATTTTTCAGTTCTCAGCTATGATGGTTGGCATGGAACTGCAGAGCATCTCTTATTAACTTTAGGCTTTTTTGTTTTTTGTTTTCCTTTCTTTCTGGGTTAAAGCTAGGGTCTACAATCCTGGAGAGCTAGCAAGACAGCTAGCAAGATTTGAAAGTGGCACCTCCTCTAAGTCTCCCCTCCCACCATACCGTCAGTGCTCCGTCCAAAGCCACGCCCCCACAAACTTGAACACGCATCTGGCAGTGAGACTCGAGAGAAGGAGATGTCGGAGCACGACGCAGCAATTCAGCTTAATTTAGCACGGAGCAGACAGGAAGTAAAGTGCCGAAATAACAAACAACATCCGGTTACTTTTCAAAATAAAACACTATGCGTTAACACACACTTCGTGAGGCCAGCTGTCTGCCTTACTGCGCCATAGCGGACTCCAACCGCAACCGGTAGGGACTGACAGAGGGCGGAGCAAAACCGGATCGGAGCCGCAACGCAGCGACAGTATCCAGTGGAAACTGGGCCGGCTCATTAGCCATTCTCATGGCTAAAAACAACACACAAAGAAGCTAACGTTAGCATTGGGCTAATACGAGCTAAAAATGTAGCCAAGTTGGCAAACCCTACATATTTCATGAAAATAACCCCCCCGAAACAAAACAAATCATTACCTGTCCAACAGAAAGAGAGCAACCTCTGCATCACTTTTCAGGTCCTTCACATGCCCCAGTTGTCTCCACCACTCAAACGCTGCACCGATGTTGACTCGGGTCTGACTTCTTTCTTTATCCAGAGCCTATTCTGTTGCAGCATTTTCTGCCTCAGGATTTTTTTCCTTGCCTTATTAGCAGGGCGAGCGGTTACATTTTGCATTTTCTCTGCCATTGTAGCCAAATGAACTTCTTCTCCTCCAACTCCATATTTCCATATTTCTTCAAAGGAGTGTGCTGAATATTTCCGGCATCAGTGAAACGCAACGTGTGCACGCGCAGAGGAGGGAGGGACAGAGGGGGGCGCAGGCAGAAGGAGACATGAAGGCATCTGACCAATCCGAGCTATTCAGGCTGAAAAGGACAGATTGGTCAGCTTTTTCTCAGTCCTGCAGCTGCTACAGTGGTCTGATTATTTTCGTTCCTTTTTCTGAATACATAATATGTTGACAACTCTCAGGATAGCAGGACCATTTCACCCAGTATAACAAAATGTGTTTCTGAACAACATTACAGACCCTAGCTTTAAGTTCCTGGTAAAAGTTAAGCTAAATAGAGGCTGAAAAAAAGGACAGAGCTGAGTGGAGACACTTGAGAGGTTCTGGCTCTGGCGTGTGTGAGCTGACCAATCAGAGCAGACTAGGTATTTGAGAGAGGGAGGGACCTTAAAGGCACAGGAGCTAAAACAGAGTGTCTCAGACAGAATGCAGCACTGCAGAACTGGATGCATTCCATAAACATTAAAGCACCTTAACCACTAGTGTTGTGATGAACCATACAGCTAGCATGGTGCTAATGTTAATTCAATATGCCACCAAATGTTTCACTTTCAATTTCACAGTCCTGAGGAGGAGTTTAGCAAACACATTTGGGATCACGGAGGTTCTTATAAAATGAACGGACTTCAGGTTGACTTGCATACAGAGATGTTCCAACTCCATGGTCAAGATATGTGAATAGCACCTTCAGTCCAGATAGAAGGACAGAGCCGACTGCTGGCAGGCCATTTTCCATCCTATGACTTTAGCCGCGAGGTGCACGGCGGTCCTCGTTTTCGCACTTTTTGTCTGCACACGTGAGGAGCCACGGGGAGATGTGCCCAGTATAACAGCCCTCTCAGCAAGGTAAACGAGCCTCAGCCCACACAGAAAAAGGCTAATCACTCCAGCTCCATAATGCACTCCTCTGCAAAATCCCACATCACCTATATTCACTAAAGGCTAAAAGGTTTGCTTGCCCACGTTTTACACCTCAATAACAATTCCAACTTGAGAGGGAGAGGCTGCCTACACTTCACTTCACTGCTCACCCAGAGGCGTGTTTCCATGTGTGACGCCCTGGTGTATATATGTAAACATGACAAAATGATAGAAGCTACAAGGCTGAGCCGCTAATTTTCAGGCTGGTTTTTCAGTGTCTCCCGTGCTATCTCTTGCTATGCTATAATTAGCCAGACAGTGCTCCCCTGATATTCAATAGGAGGATCTGCATAAATCACGAGTCAGAGTGTTAATCCTCATCTGGCTTAGTTTCCACAGATGAGAGGGTCTTTCTCTGAAACATATCATATTATAAATAATTCTCCATTAATGAGGAAAGTACCTGCAAGTCCACCTGAAATAACTAACAGCTGTTTGCACGTGTGCGCATTGTTTAACAGTTGTTCTCAGTAATTTAACAAGCAGAAAATGTGTGCGACTGAAGCCAGTGTTCACGAGTACAGTAACAGAGACCGTATATAACTTTGCTCAGATGGGTTCGGCGTCTCACGATTCCTCAAGCAGGCTTTAATGTCGCACCTCCTCTGTCTTTACATCAGCCTGTACGCCACACTGTTATTTCTCCAGCCATAAATGCCTCCCACTTCGTCGTGAAGTGCCTGCTTTCCTGGTGTTAGCCCCTCTCTCTCTCTCTCTCCCTCTGTGTGTGTGTTCGGCTGTAGTTCAGGGTAATGAGCCTGTGCCAGCTGAGAAGGAGAACCGGTAGCTGCAACAGATGCTGAGAGGAAACTGCATCATAGCGCTGTCCACACGAGAAAGCACACGCAGTCACCACTGTGAGCACAGAGACGGTGAAGCACATGTAAAACAGTTGGCCTCACAAACACCACAGGTCGCAGTGATTCCTAAACTCAAGACATGCCTTTCTTCTATATACAGATATTGTACTGTAGATGTGTTTTTCCTTTAGACAGTAGTCACACCATTAGAAAACATGGGGATAGATTGGGAAATCTAATAAATGCAATGCTCATACTATTTGTGTCTTAAAGCTGCAGTAAGCATACACTGTGCAAACCTAAGCAAAACCTTACGCCCTGTCTCTGCCCCCTTGACCCAGCCTACTAAGCCCCCCATCACATCAAACCCACAAGTTCATGACAGCAGGGAGAGTCGAGTCGATTGCCTGGCAAAACGTCACAGCTTTTAGATCCCGCTTTCCCCCGCATAAGCCTCACTAACTTCACCCCGGTCCCTCTCACAGTGACTCGTCTCCACCAAGACGCTCCCTCCAGTGCTTCGCTGCCCCAGGGCAGGGCGCCCCAGGTTCCAGGCAGCTGCAGCACCATCTAACAGCGGGGTATGAGGCTCGTACACCACAAATATACACACACATAAGCACACACACCCAAGCCTCAGAAGTTATTCCCCACTGTTTGTCATCACGCTTCTTTGTCACTCATTAATACGAGTGGCATGGCATCAAACATAATGAGCCCGAAGCGGCGTGTGGAGCCGGGACGTGCTAGCAGACAGGTTTTCTACAACCCTGATTCCACAGAAGCTGGAACACTGTCTGACACTTAATCAATGGAAAACTGTACTGTACCAACTGGCTGTTAAAAACGTAAAAGTCCGTCTCTGGAGTCAGCGTTTGGTTTGTTTGTCTATGAGCATTAAACCATATAAACTTATTCTAGAAGTAACTCAAACTATGAAAGCTGAAAATTAGCATAATAGGTCTCCTTCAGTTTACTACAGGAAGCATTTCTTAGCCTGTCCAAAAAAAAATATCATAATATGTTCCATTTGTTGTTTGTAGAGTTATTTTCTTATCCAAGCTGTTGTTCTAGAATGGGTCAGAAATGAATTAGTAAATTGCTTTAAAAATCTGTCTGTCACACAACTGATGGATTTCAGCGATTTAAACGTCTGTGGCTGACATAAAGGTCAAAATGCCATCTCTCTGACAGATCGTTTAAGGCTGGAAATGAATTAATGCGTTGAGAAAATGAAGGAACCATAAAGGAATGTGTATGGTGTCAGCGTCCTTGACTGACATCTCGAGCCCCAGATTAGTCTCATGCATAAGTAATGCCAGTGGAGGCCAAATTTGCTTGCTCTGATTTTGCGAGGTGCAAACAGCGTCTCGTGCTTCACCTCGCCCTGGGTTTAACACAGATTAGAACAGAGTTGCCAATGAGAACTTGATGTGGACAAAAAACAGGCTTGTGCTGCGTGTTACCAGCTGCTTTGGGGGGGGGACAATGCAAGGCTTGTAACTCGGCTGTTAAAAAGAATTCTAAATGCAGACTACATTTCAGTGAATTAATGAATCGGGGATGGAGGAGCTGGCGGTCAACAGTTCACCTCCATCAGCTCGGTAACAAAACTGGTGAGCAGAAATGTAATACCCCCGCGTGATTGTCTCTGCCATTCAGTACGCCATGATTTCCATTACAATCCTTTTTGCCGTGGCTCGGACGGAGTGGCTAGTTACAGTGCGGAGATCCCACCGAAATGGCATTTGAGAAGCACTCTACAGCTCTATTTCACAACAGCGGAGAGCCATTATTGAGAAACAAAAGATTGACAAACCTATCGTAGTCCTGACAGATCTCCCCCACCGCTATCAGAGCCTTCAGGTACTCGTTGGGCTGGTAAGGGTTGATGTAGTGTAATGAGCAGCTGTTCCTGGGATCCCCATTGGACGCTGTGAAGTCAATAGCAACCTGCCGGAAAGAAGTTACAAAGTGAGCAGCGTGAACACATCTCACAGAATCCACTGAGCCGTTTTTTCTTTCGCTACTTAACTTTCTCCAAAAGACTTTTTATTTGGCTGCTCATTCTGTGCGAGCGAGACTGCAGTATGCCTAATGGCAGTATAAATTATCTGATCAGAGGTAGGAATTTGCACTTTCTACACCCACATAGATTGAAGCAGCTACAGATCCCATACACTGTGGATCCAAGCAGCCAACTGTTTCAGGAGGATGAACTGCCTCTACCACGGCAGTCCTCGGCATTAACATTCACTGCTTCAGTAATCCAGCCAAAGAGGGAGCGGAAGAACTAAAGAGGGCAGACCAAAGGGCAAGAGTTGACGAGGGTTTGAATTTATTCCATGAAGCTGCCTACGACAAGAGAACAAGAATGGACAGAAAACGCCAACAGGGGATGTTATAAGGATAAAAAGATCTTTGAAAACTGTCTATGGTGAATAAGGTCTCATATAAAAGTGCCAGCGCCACACTGTATAAAGTCCTGCATACACAATGTTAAGTAAATGTACTTAACTGGTCATGAAACAGACTCATTACTGATCTACCCAATACTATCAACAGGAAGATTAACTATTTCTGGGCTGAGGATAACTGGTCTCACAGCCAGAGGTTAAAAGCTGATCGCCTTTTGTCCACATGTGCTGCCAGAAACACCTAAAAATTAAAGAACCTTAAAGTAGCCTTCAGTAAAAGTGTGGAGGAATTCTCCAGAACTGGTCAACTCACATTACACTGAAATGTTTACTGAAGCTCAGTCGAGGAGAACAGGCTAAGGCATTACATGTGGCGACACTGTGTAGTGAAGACCACCTCCTGAACAGGAAGTATTTAACCATACCAGACCCACAAGACTTACTGCATGTCCCGTGAGGTTAGTCTTCATTCATCTATGAATATATGTAAGAATTCTAGCTGGTATTGGAATCTAAAGAAACTGTTTACCTACGTTATCACCTAGACAGGTTGTGTGATCACATGTAACACAATCTAACTTGAGACTTTCAGTCTGTCTGTCTGTCTGACCGTCTGAGGCCAAAACATCATTTCTTTTGGCCTCGGTTGCCCTGGAGACTAACCTGCTGTTATCAGTACAGCTTCCCTAACCAGTCATCCTAAGGCGACTGATGTTGGATGTCAGCCAAGAGCGAGCCGAATAAACCACGACTGGACTAACTCTGGGCCACAGTTCATTCTTTTCTGGTGGGGTGGATCTGGACGTGGGCCAGTTTTGGTGTATTTGGTTTGCTCCTGGCTGATATCTGGCCCTGGTATGTCCTGCTGGTGGCTCAGATCTGGCAAACAGGAGTGGATGGCAAAAGTTCGTGGGCCAGATGAGGGTGTCTGGTACAATTCTGCTCTCTGGGGATGATGTTAACTAGGTCTGAAAGAGACTGGGACATATTGCCTTTAAAATTGCTTCACAATTAATATAATCAGGACAAATACTTGAAGCTAGAAAAGAGCAAGGGCTGGAGATCAATTTGAACAAGACTGCTACCCTTTATCATTGTCAGTATGGATTGAGCTCCTCATTATATTCGCCACGTATTGTTTGTTTTGTGAAAAAAAAAAAAAATCTAGAACTAGAAAATGAGAGAAATGCCTTCATGATTACCTAAAACCTAAAGAGACACCCTCACAACACGATTTCATCGAACCAAAAGGAAAAAACATTTTCAAGAAAAATGATTATTAAGGTAATTAAAAGGGAAAATCCTCCCACCTAATAAGCTGAAAACATGACTGGTTAGGTAATTGTTTACCTATTTGTACATTTTCATTATGTTCTGTAAGCATCAATGCTTAAATTGTAAATTAACTAGTAACTAAAACAATCTAGCGTAGAAATAAAAACAACATTTCTGCATGAATTGTAGAATTGGAGTAGAAGTATGAAGTGGCATGATATTAGAATATTCAAGTAATGTACAAGTACCTCAAATCTGTACCGCAGCACTGTATTTGAGTAAATGTACTTAGTTATACTTCCAACCATGGACACTGTGTAATGATTCACAATAAGGCGATGTTACATTTGTTACATACTGCATGCTGATGAACCAACGATGACAAGCTGGTGTTTTTATGCAGTATGATCTTAAATAAAATGCAGAGAACTTCAGAGTGTTCATTAATTCATGAAACGAGGACCGGCGCAATTCAATGATGGCTCAAATTACCGTAAAGTGAATCTGGCATCCTCCCATGATGTAATCTAAGAAGGAGTACACTCTGTGGAGCTGCGAGGAGAGAAAAAAACAAAACAAAACAGAATATGTCTTCAAGGCAAAACCTAAGAAGGGATGTTCGGGTGGGAGAGTGAGTATTCAACTATGGTGAAGCATCTGGTAATTAAAATGGAATTAGCTCAACAAATCTGTTGACTGGTCAGAGCGGGAAGATGTTTGATAAATTGTGTACAAGCAATGGAAAACGATGTGAACTTCTGCACTGTACATCTACTGTAGATGTGCAGTGAAATACAAACAAGTATGTTTCTGTGTACATTATATACATGCAAACAAGCACTGATTAGCAAACTGTTTCATACAAAAAAAAACCTGTGCGAATATAAAAGGCTGTTCATTCATCTAGAATAGAATAATGAAGTGAAATGTGACATATTTCTGCAAAGGAAACCCACCTTAAGGTCACTGAGGATGACAACTCCTGAATTCTTATAATTTCTCTTCTTCTGTTTGTACTTGGGATTCACACAGTCCCACGTCACCTTAAACAGAGCACGACGAGAAGAAGAACAGAAGCAACACCTGTGTCATTTTTCAACATTTGATACGTCTGAAGCGCCGCAACATTTGTTTTCGTCTGTGAGCGATTTCAGCAGAGTAAATCGAGAGGCATGTTGGAAATGGATGAAACAGTTACGCGGCTGTCTCTCCTCCGCTCCACTCCACCTCTCAGTTCACTGACCTTATTTCCACTGGAAATTTTCTGCATTTCCCTGAACGTGGCGTAGAACTCGCCGATGAAGTCATGCTTCCCTCTGGAGTCATAATCCCACACTAGGCACTGAGGTACACACAGGGACACCACTGTTTACTGCTTTCTCTCTGTTTTCTCTCTTTGGTCATACACACAATATTTCTTTACTGATTTGCCTCTCAAATAATCAGTAATCTTCCTTCATTCTATTCTTAAAATCCATACATACAGTCTATATAAGGACTTGCACTGGTTTCTGTTTGCAGCTGTATTAGACTGGTTGGCCTCTGTTTTTTAATGGTGTTGATTTGCAGTTGCCAAAGACCCATTACCTTGAGCTTCCGCTCCTCGTCGCAGCTGCACAGGGATATGAGAGACACTTTGAAGGGCTCCCACACAGGATTCAGGTTGTTTTTAATCACCTGTTAGAGTAAGAACACATTACATACTGGGTAAAGTGGCACAAGCAGCTGTAGCTGCAAATGAAGAGGAATTATGATTAATGTACCTCAGTTCTGTGCACAAGCTGTTCGGTTTCATCGTCGTTGATTCGATATATTTCCAAAAACGGGTCTGACTTGCTGAAGAGGTCCTGCAGAGAAACAGAAGATCAAAAGTGTCCCACTGACTCAGACAACTGATTGTTAGGAGAGATTAGAAAGTCTAATTAATGTTTTGGGGTTTTTTTCCTGGTGCAGACCAATTGCCTGAATAAGATGTTGGCATTTTACATTTCTGCAAATCACACACAAACCACACTGTATCATTCCAACATTTCTGCAATACATGCATTTCTACATTTGTAAGCATGAAGCCGAGGGATATCTTTGAGAGATCAAGACAATTTGCAGCCAAAAACCTGGTATTTTTAACAAGTCATTGGGACGATTTCCAGCCATGTTTGTCGCGACAGAACCAGGTAACCTTTTCCTGACCCCAACCAAGTGTTTTGTGTCCCTAGACCTAACCAGACCATAAGCACAGCATTGTCACGTTATAAAATGAAAGACTGGCCATAAAGAAAACATAAAATTGCAACATGAAGAAATGTAAAGTTTCCACATATGTGTGGTTTTCAGAAAACATATTTTGCCAACATTTGTTCTGGCGATTGAGTCCTCTGGGTAAGAAGGGAGAATGTTTCCTTTAACATTGTTTATTCAGGAAGTCTCACTGAGATCAAGATCTATCTAACAAGAGAGAAATGAGAACAAATGAAATACATGCAGAACATTGAAGAGTGCATCTATCACTGCGGGTTAGATTTAATTTGATCTACAGCTGATGAGTCAGATAATGTTTTCCAGTATTTGCCATGGGGCTGTGATGAACTTCACACAGGCAGAGTTATGGAAAAGCATTGCCACAACATCAATGTTTCAATTATTTTAATATGTATCCTGGGTTGTTCTATCTGGGTTTTTATCATATTGGGAGGAGTTTTATGTGCCGCTCCAAAATATGTACCATAAGCAGACATAAATAAGTAATAGCCTGATGAGAGACAGATAAAGAGAGACTACGTGATTAGCAGCCCTGCCACATCCTGAACTCTTCTGAACCGTCCCTGTGTTTCCCACCAGTTTTTGGTAAAGTCAGTTTTTCTTTTGCAAAACATATCATTAAGGTAAATAATAATCATCACATGGAAAAATGCAATCCATTTGTGATTAAAATAATGGCTCCCTCTGGCTTCCACATAACTCCCACCCTGGTTTGCTTGAGAGGAAACTTATGCTTTTACCAATGGCTGTTGACACTGCGTTATCATCACTGATTGCAGAGGCAGACGTAATTGTCTCTGTGATTAAAGGTCAGGAGGAGCCTTCGTACAGTTTAGAGCACCGGCACAGCATGGTGGCTCCTTTGTAGGAGATATCAGCGGAAGATTTAAGAATCGTATAGTCTCCACCTCATTCTCTGGTCATTACAGTTTATTCACTCAATCACTTCTGAAGTTCTTTCTTGCACGGACATCCTGATAAACCTGCAGTTCTGGATTATCTTTATTAGTTTGTTCAATCAATATTAGAAGCTCACTAGAGGAGGAGTTAGACTTTCAGTGGCACTATTGCTTCCTACGTGCAGAATGCATGCCAATAAGCCCAGCACTGGTTCGTCATAGCGACGCCCATTCAAATGAACTCATCTGTGGCTGTGTCCATTTACATCACCAGTGTTCGTGTCAGTAAACACCCTGCTAAATTGAAGACAAGCCCAAGATTTTGCATCCTTTACGGTTGTTTGCGATAAATCATCCCATGAGTCTGAAGTGCACGCTGAGAGCAGAGCAACACTGATTATTTAGGTCAATTGATTCTTCAGCGAGGAAAACAAATGATTACTCTGTCTGTGTGTGTGTGTGTGTGTGTGTGTGTGTGTGTGTGTGTGTGTGTGTGTGTGTGTGTGTGTGTCTGCGAGGGGGTTTGTGTACACGGAATGAGACAGTTAATTCTGCATTTCCCGCCACATTAGACAGATACATCTCCTGGGGGACCGGAGCAAAAACAAGCTGTAGCATCCTCTCTTTTGTTGTCATGGCAACCCATAGCCAGCAACATAAGCAGCGCGGCTTGATCAGATGCGCACGTCAAAAATGGCTAACAATAGCAGTAATGTTAATCGTGACCAATAAATAGGATGTACGCTATCACATCGTTAATCGTCCCGTTCATCGACGACTGCGCTGCGGTCCTCTGATATCCTCAGCAGGTTCGAGAGGTGATACGGCTGACAAGCAGCTAATAAGCAATTTGCTGCTTCAGTCATCATCTGTTGTTTGTGTGAGATAAATTGCTACACCCAAGTGGTCTGTCGCACCCAATCTGCATTGTTAAGAAAAATGTGTTTATCACTACCTTATTGCTGATAACACCAATTCGTCAACAACCGACGCTTTGGGAAGTCGGCGGTCACGTCCTACAATCCCAGAGTGTCAGTTTTTGACGAGTTGGGACTGAGATTAAAAAAAAATCTACTTTTCTTACAAATACCAGCTTTAAAGAAAAGAAAACAAGCAACACTTTTTCATATTTTTATATCGGCAATGGACCCCTGAATCAAGAATGGGTGCAGGTTAGCTGGTGGGTTTTGTCTTTACAGCCAGCGTTTACTGTGTCAGTTCACCAAACATCAAGCAGTATTAAGTAAATGGTAAGTATTAAGTAAGTATTAAGTTACTTATGAAGTAAGTGAACATAGTGGAGCATTTGGCAGCTAAAAGCTAAAGGCTAAAAGCTGGGCTAAGAGGAGAGGGAATACTGTGTTTAAATTGATCAGTTAGAAGCACAACTCTTACTGAATCCTTTAAGCACCATCTTTTACCATTTTCATTCGTTTATTGTTAATCAATTTATTTTCTTTCATTCTTTTTAAAGTCCTTTATCTTTTAATCTGATCTTAATTCCTCTGATGTGACGTCGTCTTCTTATCCTCCTTATTTCATTTCACTCTTTTATCTATCTGCATTTTTGCAGTACTTTTCTTTTCTCTTTTGGTTTTTCTGTGATCTTTCCTGTTTTTATGGATTTTATTCCTTGACTCATATTGGCTTTTGTGTTTTCACATTTTGTGTTCTGCCTTCTTGTTTTTAACTCACCCTAAGACTCAGCTTTCCTGTTTTTGGCTCAACTGTTAAGTGTTAATTCTGTAAAATTGTCTTCCTGAGTTTTCTGCATTTGCTTGTTGGTCAAAGCACTTTGTAAATTCAAGGTCACTGGGCTACGTGGTTGATCAGTGACAGGGGGCCCACACAACAGGCTACAAGATCACACATGCAAGATGTGACAGAAATGAACAGAATTGGAGTGGATTCTGTAGTAGGATAGCAAGGATCATTTCTTGCAATGAAAATGTACGACTGCCTGCTAGTATTGTGGTTCAGCAAGGACGCCACGGTTACAAATACTGAAAAGCTCAAGTGTATGTTGTCTGATAGAGTATTGGCTATTATTGTGCCCACTCCATACGCATAAATGCATGATAAGACTGGGTTTAGAGAGCTACAGTGGATGACAGCAGAGGGGGGAAGGAGAAATAAGAGTGTCTGCTCTCTGTGGCTGTAGCTCTTGTCTGGCTCGCCGACCCTTCAGAAAGTCAACCAGGTGTAAAGCCTGCTAGCTAGACGTGTCGGCGAGCTCCTGAATCGCGTCTTTGAACAGTTCACACATGAAGATCATCGCACACTGGACCGAGCACTGATTTGCTTCTGATCTGGGGCTTTCTGACGGCAGAAAACAATCAGTAAGTGAAGGATCAAGGCCACAATCCTGCTGTGTGAAATTAGCTAAACCAGTTTTTGGGCTTGTTACTTGACTTAAGTTATTCATGTGATGTAAATTCTGAATTTAAGATTGTTTAAAGACATTATTGTTGTTAACACATTCATCGTGCCATGAATATATATCAATATTGAATTCTTCCCTCAGGTGGCCAAAAAAATGACTCATATTGTTTAACAGTAAATTCTTCACTTGTCCGACCACATCACAATCTGACAGAGCAGCAGCTTGCCTCTAACACAAGGAATGTAAATTATAACTTTGCATGAGTGATATGTTAGCAAACAATGCTCACACTCGTGTTTGTTGTTGACATCGTTATGTTTGCAAAAATGAGCCTGACGTCACCGACAGACGTGACACATCCTGAGTTTTTTCTGGCAAAGTTAAGTTTGCAATCTCCAAATTACAGATGGACTATTCTTATAGTCAGAATTAAATTGTCTGTGTATGTAAACAAAGTCAGTGTGTCTTATTTTCTAAATCAATGCTTTTTAGGTATCTGGCAAACAAAAAATGGCAAATTTAGCTGGTTTTGTGCTCGGTTCCAAATGAGCTGCTGTTATTTTTGTTTTGTGAGACACTTTGGTGTCTCTGAGGCACTTAATTACACACCGTTTCTCCAAACTGACGCGCTGCACAGCTGTAACATCCAGAACGTTAACAGTGGTTTATTTGAATGCGGCATCGGTTTAAACAAAGCAAACATTTGGATTGTCTCCAGGATTTTCAGCAGGGACCCTGTACCTCCAGACTCATGTAAGCGTCAGGTACAGCCTCGCCGTCAGAGCAGCTGTGTACTGCAAACTGCAATTTCCAAAATAAATGTGTGTGCGTGCTGTGGAAAATTTAAATTTTTCTCAGAATACCACCGGGTATCAAGGTCAGCCTAAGAGTGTGGCATCCTAGGGTTGCTCTTGAGAACATGGAGCGACTTCCTATCATCAGAGTTGTAATTGGATGTAAGCTCCCGCTGTCTTTTTGATTGAAACATGCCTTCAGCAAAGTTTGCCAGTGTGAGATGTGAGAGCAGGAGCAGCTAAGGTCAGCGACATCCAGCCTTAAAGTGGAACCACTGAACACAATGTAATATTGGGCGCTGTCATGTGATTTCCATGTGATAAATGATCACTGCGCCTTTGCATATAAGAACATTATGTGTTAAAATCATTTTCTTATTGTCTCTTTTTCATACTAATGTGATTATCATTATCATCTCTAGAGTTACAGGAGATATAATTCTGTTACGTGTGCCTGAGGCTGCACTGCACTATCACTATTATCATATTACTACCACCCCTGTTTTGTGCTACTAAACCATATCTGATAAAATATGAACCGTGTTTGTGTTTCCATTAAAACGGTGTGCTCCGCTCACCTTATCATCAAGCTTCTTGGCACAGAAGGAGAGCTCCACATACCCGTTGTTGCCAGATATTTCCTCAGCGTGCACCTGAAAAGGAAATGAGATTTGTCAGTAATGTTTTTGTTCTTTGGGCTTCATTATTTACAGCAAGAAATACTAACTTGTATGTTAGAAGCATGCATGTAAAAGCTCTTAAAGCTACTGTTGTGGCTGAATACAGAGCTCCTTTGACAAATGATGTTTGGTTGCAGATTACATAAGCATCTAAAACATTACGGTAAAAATAACTTGGAGGAGTTTTCACACAAATATAAGTGTCTGCCTATATTTAAGACCTTCCTCAACGCAAACATTTATACATCATGAAACCCAATTCAAGAGATTAGATTTATCAGAGGCATTATTGACAATTTGTCAACATATATGTGGTGTTTTTTTCTCCACCATTTTTACTCTCCATCGCCAAAAAAGCTCTGCTTTTGCTGTGCTGCTGTGAGAAGTTCATAAAGTGAGCAGGCTGTTATTTAACACAGGACTGCTGACCATTAAAACTAGAGAGCAGAAAGCACCATTAGCTGCAAACTAATGGGCCTCCACTGTTACAGGCGATTGTCTCCTACTCGGGTGTTTAACTTTTTATGGATGTAAAAGTAACCACATATAGTGTGGTTCAACTGTGAGGTTTCGTAGCAGCAGGATCTCTGAACGGCTGCTGCTCTGTCTGTTTATATGTGTGTGTTAGCTTAAAAGAAAAGAAGTGCAGGAACGCTGCTCCTACTGGGCTGTCTGGCCCACTCACACAACACAGACGTTTGCTCTCCCTCTCTGTGTCTATTTGTAACTGACAGAAACTTGACTTCAAAATGCCAGAACTGTAGCTGTAGAGCACGCACGGCCGGGGACAGACAAGGCCTGACAGCAATGATTGGCACAGCTGGAAACTTGTACTTTTTATCAGACAGCTTGTCTTGACAGAAAGCAAGTGCAGGGGAAAATCTTTATAAGAGGTGAGGGCTGAAGGTGTGTGTGTGTGTGTGTGTGTGTGTGTGTGTGTGTGTGTGTGTGTGTGTGTGTGTGTGTGTGTGTGTGTGTGTGTGTGTGTGTGTGTGTGTGTGTGTGTGTGTGTGTGTGTGTGTGTGTGTGCGTGTTTTGTCTGATTCTCCATTTCAGGGCAACCTAAATGCCAGGAAAAATATGTTAGCTGGTAATTTTTCTGCAAAGACGTGTCACATCCCATTCACATAACATGTTTATTACCTGACGGTGATGGTAGCAGTTGAAAAGGCTGCCAAGCTGGTGAGCAGGTTTCAACATTTATAAGTGTGAAATCACTGGATGTTTCTAAGGAGACCTCAGGATGATTTCAATTCATTTTTGTCCCTACCAAAACAGGTGTTTTAAGCCAAAGCATGATATTTTCCTGAACCTAACACAGTGTTTTTGTGTCTAAACCTAAACAATTCAAAGTTGCAAAATAAAGAAACTTCTCTGTAGTTTTGCAGACACATACTTTGCCAGCATTTATTCTGGTGACCATAAGTAGTGGTTGAAATATCTGTTAAAAATCATATCAGGCTATTTGTTACGTTTGCCATGGAATTTGGCAGGTGAGAGGAGGAAGTTTTTTTGTTTGTTTTTTTATCATCACGCAGAAAAAGTAGAGAGATAAAGTAGAAATGTTGAGAATAAAGTTCACATACAATTTCGTGACTAGGGTAGAAATGCTGACAATAGAGTCAATTCTTCTGGTCCAAACCCAGTTAGTGGAGCATTACTGACAGCTATGCAAGCTGCCCAGGCCTACAGTGTCTGAAGTTACTACATCCTTTTAACGTTCTGTATGTAGTGTAACAATTGCTTCAGAGTCTTCATACTGAAAACTACACTGTGTTCATGAGTTAAAAAGACATATAATTCCTTTGTTATTACAACCGATTTGGAAGGACATTTCCACCAATTCATCTACACGAGGCACTTTGTTGAGCCGCTCATATCAGCTGTTTGATGTAGTCTCAAAAGGTCGACTTTAATCTTGGAAATGTCAAGTTTGTTCTCGACATTTAAACTTGTTTCTTGAAGTGCATAATAAAAAAAAAGCCTCTCATTTCTTTTTCTCACCCCTGGCCCTTATACTCTTCCATTTTTGTGGAAACAGGCCATCTAGAGCTCTGATAGAATATAATGATCCATAAGGCAAACCACCTCAAATAGACCTCAGTTCAGTTAGATTACAGACAAAGATGAAGCAGATAAACATTGTTTAAGTTATGGAAACGTTTTAATGTGTTCCACTTAGACTACATCACCCCTGTCCATTGAGCCGCCACGGTTAAGATTATGTTTATTACGATTAAGGGCTGAGGAAATGCATAATGTCTAAATGAGTCCTCACATGCATATAATATATGAGTGTGTTTGTTTGTGTGTGTGTGTGTGTGTCCATTTCACAAAACAATCTGTATTCCTATTGTGTTACATACAATATATTCATGATTGTATTCATACAAATATTGAACATGTAAATGACACTTTTTATACTGGTATAGCAAAACAGGAGCAAATGGTGCGATATATAAAAAATGCAATAAACATGAACAAAGAGATAGCTTAGTGTCAGCATGTGTGGGCAGCAAACACGTATTGGATGAGGGTTTAACTTTATCATGGTGTGAATGCTTTATACAGTATTTGAGTCGATGAAATGGTCAAAAGAATCCCCCCGTGTGAAATTCACACAGTTATCCTGAAGACCTTCAAAGGGTCTTTGCTGCTGGCTCTGGTTTGAATAAGTCAAACTGTGGAAAAAGAGATGAAATTACTAATATTTCAAATGGATGGCTCTGTCTTTAACATCTTCCCTCGAAGCGCCGGGGATCATGGGTATGTAGAAGTATGCAAGGGGAATAGTTAAAAAGTAGCTCCCTGCTAATGTGAAACAGCAGGACTGCATTTAAACAGATGTCTACGGTAACAGTTTATATTGAAAGACACATATTTTACCATTAACTAGCAGCTTATGATCTTTCATTTTGGTGGTATATTGGCTGTTTATTTGTCATTATTGTCGTAATGCCTTTTTCTGCACGTCCATATTTTACAGTTACTGGGATATTATCTAAGAGTTTCCCCTCAATAACCTCCTGACGACTGCTTATTGAGAGGAAGTCAGGAAGGTGTTGCACATAAATAACAACGGTAGAGGTGTCATTTGTAGAATATGGCCAGATTTCGAAGGTAGCGCCAAAAACATAGAGGGCAGCATATCACCAAGTAACTTACAACTGCTGCTCTTTGCTAGTTCTCCTTGGTTATAGCTAGCAGCCGTTCGCTGATTAGCTCATGGTTCAGTTAGCCATGGAGCTAGTTGCGCTAGATTTTGCCTCCTGGCCTGGATTCAGAAAGTGCACCGTTGTAATTGTCTGTTTGGCAAGGAAAATGGATGCAAGGGTGTTTCCTTTCTTGACATTCTGTGAGTTGACTTTGTTCATTTAATACACTAAAAGCTAACAGGGCTTGTGAAATCTGGCATGGACCTCCCAGCTGAAACGCACCACTCGCAGTACAAAGCGGTATAACGAGACGAGACAGGCAGAGGCTAGCTGATTAGCATGCCAACTTCAGTAGATATTTCTCTGACTCGTAGATAAACGCATGTGATGTAAGGGTTAGGGTTCACATTCTTTTTCATATTTTTTTTTTTCATATAATAAGTTCACTTCAAACTACAAATTCTGTCCATATCTCACAAATTGCTCATTGAATATGCTTGGCTGTGAATGGGCCTTATATTACGGTCATACCACAAGAATAGTCACTCCATTAATATGCTGTATTGTTTTGTAACAAAACACTTAAACTACAAACGTTACAAGAGTCCAAATAACCCCAAATTATTTCTAACTTGAAGAATATGATCCGCTTTTAAAAGATTGGTTCTGCTCATATCTAATTCAGCTGTAGCCCACACAGGTTTTTACTACCATTGAGGGAAAATTCTTGGTTAATGGCCTAGTTGTGAAATAATACAGTCATTCAAAATAAGGCACTAATGATACCTAATAAATCCCAGTGTGCTTATGGATAATATGTGTACCCTACAATTAACACATGTTGTTAACACATTTATTTTTTTATAGAATAAACAATTGTCAGGCACAGACACAGGAACACCTGTACTGTAAGGGACAATCAAATTCTGTCTCTTAATTTGGGTTGTTTGACAACCTTGACAGTCGAGCACAGACATGGTCCCCATATAACAGCCAACAGTTCCCTTGTGTATTCCCAGACCAAGGTGGACCACTGTTTTTTATATACTACCCCCACTTGGCTTGTCAGCTGTGAGATGGAGCTTAATGAACCTCCAGCTCGCCTCCTCTACATATGACACATGTGATATCTTATACATGCATAATTTTCAATGGATGTGCTTGCTTCCCTGTGTGTAGTAACGGCGCCCCATGACACCAAAAATGGACAACAGATGATTAATGACCATCACCACCAGGGTTTCAACAGTATGAGAATGTACAAATGCCCTGTTATAATTTCACAAAACATTATTTTCTGATAGAGACAGACTGATATAAACTTTGTTGATCACACTAATCCAAAGTCACTACCATAGATAACCAAATGTACATGGTCATGATAATGTTAATACCTTTGAAATGCCGATGTAAAGCAGAAACATGGAGTCACTCTATAAGTGGGGTTTTCAACTTCATCTTCAAAGTATTTGAAAATAGCTCTAAAGGTTGGAGCCATGGGAGGTTAATGTGGAAAATCCATACAGTACAACAGAAAACAGAGTAAAAGTCCGTTATGGTGCCTGAGAGTGCACAGGTGTGGGACTGGAAAAAAAAAAACTCAACAAACACAGAAATCTCAACGCTACTATGCATCAATTTGCCATCCATTATTTCACTCAGCTCTCACTGGCCATTAGCCGCTGACTTCCACTTTATGATGTCCAGCAAACCAAACAATTTCATTCGCCAGAGCAGTAAGGTCACAGGCACAAAGTGGGAAACCTACCGTTATGGTGGATTTGCCGGCATATTTCCCGTACTTCAGCAATAAAGGCTTCACCATCTTCTTTTGGGCCACGATCTGCAGAAATGCAAGATAAACACAGCGTTGGCCCTGAGCTCGTAGCAGTGGAGAGCATTGTAAAGAGATCTTAGTCATCAACGCCAGAGATAGACATCCAGTAATTACTCTGCCGCTATATGTAGCTAGTGTAGATATGTTAACACTAACATCACAGACCAACGAAGTCTATGTTTTACATCCTTGCTGGCCAACAAATTACAGCTTTGAGAGCACAAAACCACGGTAACAGAACTTGGATCCAGATTTGATGTATTCTGGAAAACACAGCTGACAGTAGCATCTACGTACCTGGCCGAGAGTGCACTCCACCCCACCCAGAAAGTCATCGTCGCGGGTGCCGATGCTGTGAGTGCCGTGGATGTCGTAGACCTCAAATCGCAGCTTCTGCACCTCCTCAAAGTAGTAGTCCAATGTGAAAACCTTGGCAAAGACCGGGTGCAGGTTGCTCTTGATCACTTCTGTCCTGTCCAGCTGAGAGGGAACACAAGATTTTAAACCTTTGAACACATGCAGACATTGAAATGTTTCTTATTTGAATTTATTAAATGTGTGATTAAAGAAATAGGAGATCTTTTTGGAATACAGCTTTCATCTGACTGTGATTTACAGACTGTATTCTATAGTGGTGGAAAGTACATTTTCTCAAGTGCTGCGCTTGAGTATTTACATGTTTTGTTCCTTTCCACTTCTATTCCACTACATTTCAAGGTAAACATTGTTATTGTAAACATTTTTAATGCACTACATTCATTTGATAAGTTACTTTGGATAATCAGATATAAAAATCATATAATACACAACATTAATGTTAAACCTATATAAATATTCCAATATTAATAATTCAATAACATCATAAAACTTAATATTAGGTATTTGAGGCTAATTCTTGGACTTTTACTTGTGTAAAATTCTGGATACAGGACTTTAACTTATAACAGTGTATTATTTACAGTGTGTCATTGTTTCTTTTATTCAAAGTGGAAACAGACATAACATTTCTAAGTGGTTTTGTTGGTGCTGTTGTCACAAAGACAACTGGATTGTTTTTGTTTTCCTCAGAGTTTATTCATCCATTTAGACTCTAATGGAGATGTGAGAGCAGACAGAAATGGTGACAGGCTGCAAACCTGATCGCAGGATCCCCGAGAGATTTCATGACCGGTGGAAGACCAAATTTTTTTGTGAAATTTCTGTTTATGGGAGCCGATCTAAATGCTGTCATTACCATGTCACTATTATATACCCTTCAAACTGTGAAGTCAACATTTACTTCATTATGATAAATTAAAGCAAAAACGTGTCTCTTGCCGGTTAAGTGAAAGATGTGAGTGCTTCTTTCACCACTGGAATCTGGTATACTTTTACAGAAACATCTCTGAAAAATGGGATTGAAAAATATAATTTAGGAAGTGTCCCACTCGTTTTATGGCAGTGCCAGTGTGTGTATATATAGAGGGGCAAATGTTATTATGTTCCGCCAAGCGGATGATATGAGAGAAGATTGGAGGGCTCTGACTTTTAATCTCAGCATACAGAAAAACGTCCATGCTTGTCTTTCACTGCCTGACAAGAAAGGGCTGAGCTCTCTGAGGCCCCATCAGCTCATGATGTAGGATTTAGCTCTCACACAGCTCTGTGAACATTTATATGCTGCCCAATTTGTCACAAGGACAAATCATCACTGGACATGATATTTAAGTGTGCAGAGGTTATTTGCACACTTCACTGAATAAAAAAGGGGTAAATACACGGCTTTATGACATACTGCGGTTATGTTTAATGTATGTTTTGATAATTACACCTTTATGAGACGTGTAGATGACAGAACAGACACATCATAATCTGGAGCTGATCCATTAACAATAATTAACAGACTGTCTTTAGACCTACGGAAGGTTTTACTTTGAAAAGTCTTTGAGTGGTCATCCTGAACAGACACATTTCTGTCTGGCAGGGTGTCCAAAGTCATTTCTTCATTTTCGTGGAACAGGTCCAGACTTTGAGTCATGATGACTTCAGAAAGTGGTGACATTGGCCTCTCGTCTCATTCGTCTCGCTTTGGCAGTGATACTCAGACTGAACCGGACAGTTTGAGAAATAGCACTGTATTTCAAATGAGAATTATGCCTTCTACACACACACACACACACACACACACACACACACACACCCACACACAGATACACACATACACGCATCAGTTATTACCAAACTATAGATGTGTGACAAGTTTAAGGTTAAATATATGATATTTTTAACATTAACGTGGTTGTAATGTCTGGTGATGGCATGATTGTCCCTGTTATTGGTATTATTAGCCAAACTGGTCAGGCATACTTGTATGTGCACATGAGCGTTCATGTGAGTCTTCCAAACAGTGCACAAAAATGTGCCGTGTCCTCATCAGAAAAACAACTATATAGGTCACCATTGACAGCAGCTTACTACGACCCATATTTATGTTTCATCAAGTTAACATTAAAGTCCACATCATGATGAGGTCTGGGACAGAGGGCTGGGTCACTTTATTTTACCTTGGTAATGTAGTTAAGTTAACTTACATTCATTATAGCTATTGATTTTAAAACAAACCGCAATGTTTTCCAAAACCTAACCAAACTGCAAATGTATAATGACGTTTGGTACGCCTGTCAGGTGTTTTTCAGAACGTGATTGTGAAAATAAGTTTCTGAAAACATTTTAAGCAAGAAATATTTTACTATTTGATCTAATGCTGCTTTCTTTTTTTTTCACTTTTATTGAGTAAATGACGCGCACACTTGTTTTAGTCTGAGGTGCTGATGCTCTGGTGTGATATCTATTGGCAGTGAATGTCGTATATTTTCATCTTTATACAAAAAGCATCTTACACAGGCGTCAGTATCGTCCATCCAAAGATCTTGTCAGAATGCCAAACAATGCGTCCCCGTACACCTTCCCATCCTAATTTTAAACTCATACACACTTCACGTTGTGATTGGCCAGCTTTTGGGAGGTGAGACAGTGAGCTGGTTATGAACCTCTCTCTCTCAAGCCTCTATCTTTACCCACTATCATCATCACATGTTAAGTGCAACACTATGATTAACTTCCAGGAGAGGCTGTCTGAAAATGTGCACCATTATTCCGCTAGGACGGGCTCTTCACCCCACCTGCGAGTGTCTTTTGAACAAACTAGTTCATTGCCATGAAACAATCAACACCTCTTTGTAAATGTGAGAGGAGAAAGAACCAAATTGACTGACAGTGTAAAGAGAAACTGCCATTATTTGATATGAATACAACACAGTTTAAGCATACAAGTGACTGCTCGGGGCGGAGGGGGGAGTAAAGGTAAACATTAGGGAAAAGGCGTGTTTATACATTTATTTAGTCTATAATAGAGACAAGAAAGCAGATAGGGTTGTATCGATTTTACACCTGATGGAAAACTGAATTGCACAGTGGAAGTGAGTCTGTCAGGGAACCAATCTAAAAGCGGAAGCTGTCATTTTTTCATAGTCATTACATTGTGCAATCAATATTTACTTCATAATAAGAAATTAAAGCAATAAAGGGTCCATTTCCAGATGTGACACAAGAACAGCTCCAGTGCCTCTTGACATATATTCTCCAAGTCTCTGAGCTCTGCTCTATATATATATATATATATATATCTATATATATATATATATATATATATATATATATATATATATATATATATATATATATATATATATATATATATATATATATATATATATACTGCATTCCTCCAATAGTTATTGTTTTGATTATCTGGGACTGGGAAGGTTATAAAGGTCGAAAACATGTTTGTGTGATTTGTTACATTCATCAGACCAGTCAGTGACCCCACGCTCCCATTAAAGCAGCTATAAGCTATAAACTTTGTGTGGATTCTGGCGCATCCTGTGTAAAAAAGTGGAACAAACATCACCGCCTCCAGGTTTAAATACCTTGATTAAAGGAAGACGGCACACTTTCTTCATACTTGTTTTCTTTTTTTAAACACAGCGGTTTGCACGGTGAGGTGGCTTATCTATTTGTGGCAGCGAAATATGACTCAATTCATCTTCAGCACCACGCCAGAGCAAGAAGATTTGATTTTTATGACTTGTAAGAACCCCAGCAAGTCGGAATCTGACCCAGTGACAGGCAGCGTTCTGACTGTGGGTCTCATTTGTTTATGTGGGCCATACAGAGACGTTTTTATTAAAACTGAGATTGTCTCATAAGCAGTTATGACTCCCGACGGTAAGGTTAAGCGAGGGGCGTTTCCATCTTGAAGAGATCGTTTTCATCTTGAGGAGACCACTCACATCAGGACAGAAGTGTTTCATCATATTAAGGGGATGTCCCAGGTTAACTTTGTATTCATGCGCTGCAGTGACCCTAGAAAATATCCTCACTATCTTGTGCTTTCGTTTATTCTGTTTCTCCTAATCTGTGAGAAAACTATCCTGGTTTATTGTATTTTTTACGCTTTCAATCACTGTCGCCAGTTTGCAAGCCGAGGAAGGACATCTGCCGGAAACATCAGCCCATGAATAAACATTGTAACAGGAGTGCTGTCCTGCTACTGACTTTTTAATTTTTTGCTTTTGAGCACTCGGCACCCCTCCACCCATCATGATTTATTCTCTTTTGCCTTACTGCCAATTTGCAAATTAATTTATCGGTTGGTAAACAATAAAACAAGTCATATTTGTTGCCTAAAATCGAGGATTGTGTTTTGTCACATCTTTATTTGCTTGAACTGATAAAACAAACAGCCGTATGCTTAAAAAACAATCAGACTCCGGTCAGTTTTCTGTTTTTTAAATATTTAAGCATTAAAAAAATCTTAAGTCAACAAAAGTTATGGATGGTTGGCAGAAGGTATTCCTCTGGCAAACATCACAAAGAGAGAACTTCCAGTGAACACTTGGCTTCCCCAGCCTCATTCATCCCCACTCCTCTTTATTGTTTTTCTAGCCTTCTTCCGCCTCTCTATATGCCATCTGGATGGACAGATTTGGGATGAGTCTGTTTGTTGATTAAAGCTAATCAGAGCTACGGAGGATAGGTTGTGCTGAAGTCTGTGACGCCTGTTTGTTGTTGGTGCGCAGCCAGAAACTACATACAGATCCCTGACATGGAAAATTAAGGCTTTCTCTAATCAGTTCTGCCAGGAAGGTAGGACATTATCGAGTGTGGAGCTCGATCGTAACAAGCCTGTGCAGCGTATCAACAGAAAGATCAGGGTTTGAATCGACTCGTTATAATGGGAGCATGTCGAGTCAGGTTCAGACAAAGAAGAAGAGAAATCATCTCCACCCTGCCTCTGCGTCTGTCCTTGGAGGAGATCAGGTGCTGAAGTACGGCAGTAATGAAATAAAAGCGGTTCGACTAATAGATGCAAGTCAGTGGGGCCACGCAGCGCGAGCTCAGGAAAAAAAAAGAGGACGAGGGTGGCGGTGATATGAGTGGGCTCAGCCTCTTACTCAGTTGTTGACGTAAGTAAACAATTTGCACAAGCAATGGTGCCTCCCAGGACTGAGGGATTTGACAGCGGAGGATTGGACAGCATGTGTACACTGTCAGGACTGTCAGGATGGATAAACAGATTGCAGTGGAAGAACTACAGATCTTTTACCGCTGTAAAGTAGCTCTAAATTGTCCACAGCAATAAAAGTCCAGCATTACCAATTATTTTTCAGTGTTAGCAGCAAGGATATAATAAATTCCTGGTCGATAATTACTTGACATTACAAGGAAAATCAGGGTAAAGCCCTATTCACAAAGGAGTAGTATCGCTGTACCTGGGGACCTCTGGTCATTTGTAATGATTGCAGAGGATGTCTGTGATTTTAATCCGGCACAGATAAGAGTCCAGAGTCCACGTTAACAATTACATTGCAAATTACCTGCTAATTTGCCAAACACAGCGGACTTGTGGTCATACAGGGCTCGTGTAGATCTTAATCCTGGTGATTCGGGGCTGTATTTCTATTTCTGCACAAGTACGAAATCAACTGAGGTGTGAGAGCAGATATATTGATGTTTAAAAGTGACAAAACTTGCCATTGTCAAGTACAGCCACAAAGCATTGTAAATTACTGATCTGAATGAGCTACACAGGTGTATTTATGCTTCTAACACTTGCAAATCAAATGGGCTGATCCACTCTATACTATATTATTAATGTGGCTGCTGAAGAACAGAAGATTTGCGCCTGAAAGTTGATTTTACACAGAGCCTTGACATCATACGGAGTCAAATATAGACTTTGCTGATGTGCCACACGAAACACAAACGTGGGGTAGTAATTTCTAAATCACATGAGGCCCCTTGGTAATTCTAGAGCCGTGCCACTAAGGCTTAACACCTTATAATAAGAGCACAGATTACACACTACTTACATTTAGTTAGGGATATTGGGATATGGGTGCGTATATGCATGTGCGTGGATATGCAAAGTCAAATGAAGTGTGTCGCATTATTTTTAGGGACCAAACATATTTGCAAAATACAAAATGTCACTGTAGAAATAACGTAAATATCCCAATGTCCCTGACTGATTTTGAGTGGTAACCTGTCATTTAAGTACATTGATTCCATTCGCTAAACCAGAGCTTCAGAGCACAAAAGTACCTAAACCTGCCCAAAGGCGGAATATATAATTGGATACATTTATATATGATAAACATAAATACAGTCACATAAATAAACTTTTATGTATCTGAGATAACTTGATGCACATTCATTTACATTCCTTAATGGATGAAGTGTAAAGTGTAAACTAATCACATAAAGTCATGAGTCGTTCTTTTCAGTGGTGAGCAACAGGAAGTCATGATACATCCTGCATTGATTCATATGTTAAAGGGGCCAATTGTACCGTGGTAAGATTTCCATGTCTCTTTTGATTACAGAGCAGGTCTACTTGCTATGTGAATACTGTGAAAGTATCAAAATGCTCAATCCACAAGGAAACGCACACAGACCATTTGCAGAAAGTCCTCTTTCAAACAAGCCGTCAGGACTGCTGTGAGGTTGTGATGTCATAACTTTGTACATGTATAACTACTGCGACAGATGCAGGTAAAGGAGGTTCCAAATCATTAGCATGAGGTGTCTGCTTAAACCTGTGAGAGCTGACCAATCAGAGAAGACTGGGCTTTATGGGGAGGGGGGGCCTTAAAGAGACAGGGGCTAAAACTGAGCGTGCAGACAGGAGATGAACAGAGGTTCATCAGCAGTGGACAGTGTGAGATAAATAGCATGTAAACATATTCTAATTGACACCCAAAATAAAAGTAATGAAATGAGCATAATGTGGGACCTTTAAATTAAACAGGGGAAGCAACAGGTGACGCTTTAGAGAACGAGGAAGTGTTGAACTGCTCAATCGTTCATGGAGCACGATTTTTCACTTTCGTCGGCAGAGGAGCTTGTTCAACAATGAAGACAACTCCCATGATCCCTTGCTACTTCAGGGCATTATCCAGGCCCATTGTTTGTAGTTGCTGATTGAGGGGCCCCTAGTGGGAGAAATGATGGGCCTTGTTGTATAATCTACAACTACGCATGTTACTGAGTGAGTGGACATAGATAGATAGATAGATAGATAGATAGATAGATAGATAGATAGATAGATAGATAGATAGATAGATAGATAGATAGATAGATAGATAGATAGATAGATAGATAGAGCGCCTCTGACATCACCACATGATTTTGCCTCGGTTAGTGGAGCTAAACATAGCTACTCTCATAGGCTACATTGAACCCAGGTCACTCATTGCATGTAGCAGCCTCCTTACAACCAAGAAAAAAAAAATCCATAACTGTGTGCTCAACACTGTCAGCTGAGTGTTTTTTATCATCGCTGCCACAAAACAGTCTCCACATTCATTCAGCCCAAACATCTTCAACAAATGGCTCCCATGTGGCAGGATTCAGGCAGAGTAATTATTATCTCCCATTTCCCTGAAAAGAGGGGTTTTCAGCTGGTCGAGGGAGGGGTTGAAGGGAGGAAAAATATAAATCCATGCAATTAGTTATCCTCGGCCACCTTTTTAACACATCCCCTTGCTTAATGGAGACCTGTGTTTTGGCTTCCCCCCTCATGGACCAAATGGCTTAATTAACAGGGAAATGAGGGACCTCCCGCGCACGCTCGGATCAGCTTGGGACCAACCCTAACCGAGAAAGTAAACATTTTCAGCTGGAGCACAACACATTACACTGCATATTACACTCCACCTACTGTTTGTCCACACATGTAGAGCAGTGGGATGTATATGTGCTGCTGCTGCTGCTGCTGCACAATGAGAATCCTACAGGGCAGGCAGCACAATCTGTTGTCGTCTGACTAATTTCCACTCTTCCTCTGACATTTTTAATCATGAGTCAGGCAGCTGTTTATGTGAGCCGCGATGATCTTTTTCCAAAAGAGCGAGAAAAAAAAAAAAGAAAAAAACAGCTGCAAGTTCACCAAACCATTAACAGATTCATCTCCCCGGTCGATCTTGCGTGATAACATGGGTTTTGAGGATTACTGGAGTGGGACAGTCATCCCAACGTACAAAATTTCACACGTCACCACTGATTCATCTCTAAATATGAGCTTTTTCGGATGTCTCGCACTGGATAATGGAGGGAGGGGCTCTCTGTGCAGCAACGTGTTGCTCGGATCACCTCGAGGTGCTGTAATTAGAATAATGTGAGCTCTTCTGTATGTGGGATTCAGAGCATGATTCTTTACTCTGGAATGGTGTGTTTAATGAGTCAGATACAGGGATGAATAAAAGATGGGGGAATTAATTTTTAAAATCTACATCCTGCTACCTATAGAAGGGGAGATTTCAGCCTCTCACTTTTTCTCCACAAAGGACCTTGTGCATTTGTCAGATTAGAAGGTGGGGGCGGGGGGCTCACCTCTGTCCACTGTCCGTTGGTCTGTACCATGATTATGACACAGGGGTCTGACTTATTCAGCGTGTCTCGGTCCAGCAGAGCTTTGCAAGACACACGCAGCTCCACTTTGGAGACGCAGGTAGCTGGACCACTGAGGCTGGTGGCCGGGGAGGTGGCCTCCTGAACGTCATTCATCCTGGCTCAGGTCAAAGAGGAGCTGCCAACCAGTGAAGCGGCACGGCGTGCGAGGCTGTCGGTTATGAGCTCCCAGGGACAGGAGGGAGCAGTCGTGGCTTGGAGGGCTCTCAGTGAAGACGTGGCACGCTCGCAGGAGACAGCCTCTTTTGACTTGATGCAGATGTCACACAGAGAGAGAAGAGAGATTCCCAGTTGAGTCCCAGGAGGAGCAAAAAAAAAAAAAAAGAAAACCTAACCAAAGCTGTTATCACATGCCTGTCAGAGCAGGGACATCATCTCACCTCGGCACTGACAGGAGACAGGACATGAAGATTGGCGAGGGTGTTTTTAGGTTTTTGTATTTGTTTTGTTTTTTTTGTTTTGTTTTTTTTACAGATCCCTGGAAAGATTTGTGAAAATCTAGAGTATGAATTACACAAGCTATCCACAAACACACACAGAAACATCACTTTCTGCAAGGCAACATTTTTCTCTCTCGCACTAAAGATGAGATAGAGAACAGTTTCAGTGGAGACAATTTCTCATTTTACAACACTGAAAGTGAAAGCTGATTAAAAAGGAAAAAAAAGATGTTTAAAAAAAAAAAACAACTGGAATTAGTCAGCTCAGGAAAGTGTCCTCAAGCTAAAGGGTTTAACAGCTTCAGAGGGGCAGAGAGTGTGAATCTCTCCACCAGCATCCTTCACTCAGAGTGGCTCATCCCTAGGAGACAAATGAACAAGTGCACTGCTGGCTGCACTGTTTGGCTCTCAGCACCAGGGACAGCGCCCGTGGATCTGATCGCCAGCTGTGGACTCCGGAAAAACCAGATGTTACCACCAAAAAAAAAAATTTTAAAAATAAAAGCATCGCTCTGGAACTTAACTCAATTACAAAAACAATGAATCTAAGCAAGAGCCGGGCAAAAGTTATAGTAAAGCAAAATTAATTATAAACAACAACAACCTCTCCCACTCTGCCGGTAAAGCAACACGTCCGCTCCTGAGAGAGGAAGGCTGCCGATTCAACCCAACAACTTAATGAGGGCGACGAGGAAACGGCTCCCTCGTCAGTGAATCACAGCGGATCAACACATCTGTCACGCTTTATGAAAAAATATTAATAATAATACATAAAATGAAATAAAGCCGTTACATTACAACCACATATAAATCCTAAAATACACCCAACCAAAGCCTCGCACTCGACCCGGGCGGTCTACTTTGTGAGCACCGCTCGTCACTGACGCTCCTACTCACTTCCAGTCAGAATGAAAACGCACAGCGGTGATTCCTCCTCATCCTCCGCTCGAGATCAAGTTAAGAAAACTCACTTCCTACCTTTCCGCCGTTCTTTTACTCTTAAACACACTTGTTTTAATCCTCTCCCATAACACAGTGGCTCTTCCCCCGGTGAAACTCATTGGTTCAGACCGAGAGAGGAGGAGGAGGGAGGAGGAAAGAGGAGGAGGAGGGAGGAGGATGGCTCGGCTGTGAGGGGATGATGGGGAGTGGAGAGGAGGAGAGGAGAGTCCAGCTGCTGATGTCAAAGGATGGATGCGGCTTTAAGATGGGGCTCGATTATTGGGAGATCACTTCCTAAAAAAAAAAAAAGAAAGAAAGAAAATCGAGCTTTCGGAAAAGATGACAGTGGAGATGCATTGCAGAGGCTTTCATTTAATTATTATTGATCATCATTGATTATCGGTATCTGGCAGCCTTTCACACGCAGAGGAAGAGAAACGTGAGTAGATGTGTGAGCTGACACTCAGGCTTAGAGAGGGATGAACTTATGATCCGTGAAGATGTGAATGAAATGCGTGTAAGTCTTAATGGTGACACATGCAGTAGCAACCAGAGCGACACTTCCCAATAAGCACCCATAATCCTCCACAGGCTCAGTTAAGACCGATATATCAATCAGATTCTTCTAATGTCCAGTGCATACTTCACATTTATTCTTTATTTTAGCAGAATCTGTTAAATTTTTTTTTAAAAGGAAGCCTTGGTTAAGACAGCAGCCTTAAAAGTGTCATATAGAAGAACAAATTTAAAGGTTAAGTTCACCCAAAAATGAAAATTTAATGATTATATCTACTCACCCCCCCACGTGGAAGGAAGCTCAAGTTAATCTTTCTTTGTTCGCAAAACATTTCTGGAGCGTCACAGCAAAGCAGCGCTGAAGCAATCAGGCTCATAAGCAACTGGACTTGTTTTGAAATTTAAAAAAAAAACAAAAAAAAACTGAAAACTGAAAAAATCCAAGTCTCTGTGTTTAACACCGCTGTCCTCTCAGATTCACCATCATGTTCTAAATAATCTGACAGCAAAATGCTCTAAAAGCCTTTTTTTTAAACTTCAAACTGATGGACCACTTGGTCACATTGTCAATAACCTGGTGATCATCAACATATAAAGCATTGGTTTGGAGGCAGTATGTTGCCTTTATGGGTGGTTTAAGGGAGTAATTCTGTAGTGGACATTACAATATGTGTCAATAGGAGAGGTCGCTGGGGCCCCATGAGGACCCAAAGCATTTTCCTGGTTTGCCTCTCCTGGTGGTGCACCAGTGACGGACATTTTGATTTTGTCAAAGCAGGAGGAGCACAGGTGGAACACTGACGATGGCTGCATTCCATTTAGTTGAGCTTGTTCCCTGGCTCTGGTACTGTGCACACTCACTCGCTGACATGGCTCACTGGGACAGTTAAAGGTGCAACGCACAAGAAGTGACCACCTGTCGAATTCATGCTCAAAACAAACAAGCACATCGCCGGAGTTACCGCTAACTGCTGCTAGTTAGCTCGATAAGCCCCGCAGTTAGTGGCCCAAACTTTGGATTTCATGATGCCAGAACTGATCTTCACGTTCTGCTGATGATTTTATTACATTTCTGAATGTTATGTTGCACCTGTAGTAGAATAGCGACATCGTTAATGTTACTGGACACATCGGGGCTGTTCCTGCTTCGACAAGTGAAACCGTCGGCTGTGAAAAGGGTCTACGAGTTCAGACGAGATGCTACAGTGCACATGTGAACATAAAAAGGAAGAATCAGATGCTCAGATCCTGTTAGAAGGATCCATACTTTAGTCAATTTGTATTCAGAAAAGACAGGAAGTCCCGTCTGAACCAGCTGGTCCTGGCTGGTTTCCTGTTGACGTGCGAGGGTCATTTCACAGTAAAACAACAGGAACAACAAAGCTTCCAGCACATCAAAACCACCATCTCCACGTGGGAGCTCCAGACAGCTGAGGACCTGTGACTCTCTGCTCTCTTAACACACACACACACGCACACACACGCACACACACACACACACACACACACACATATGCACATCCTTTAGTAGGATGTCACTCACATTAAAATGAACATGAGATGTTCAATCATTTGACAGCAACGCATGTTACGTAACCTATTGTTTCGCCACAACGTTTATGCTTCAACCTTCTCACAGTCCTCCCACATGTGTATTATTTTCATGAATGTATTTGCAGACATTGCGTAACATTTATAGATTTTTACAGATTGCTCCGACACAACAGCAGCTCTTCGCAGAGTTCTCTGGCAAAGCAGCGGCTTAAGGCCACGTAAGACAAAGCCACGAAGAGTGACTTCTTCATTTGTATTCATCAAAATCCAGTTTGGAACGGAAAATAAAAAGCTGTGGTGTTGAGTGTTTAAAAGCACCCTGTGTGGTCGGCTTGTTAGTTACAGTGCACTTTATAATGATAATAGGAATGTTTTATTCCTGAAGGCTTCGACATCTCAGGATGTTTGAAGTGTCCTTCACATTTTCATTAAAACGCTTTGCAGCGTTACAACTTTGTCTTCAGTTTCAAGGAGACGCAGTCGAATCTTTGAGGGCTGAGCCACTCAGACGCTTTCAGCTGGTGAAATGGTTTGTGCAGCAGACAGACGGGTCAATCAAATTATTCCAAACTCATAACATATTAAAAAAAAAAATTCAGCTCTGTGCGCCCTTTTTTTTTTCTTTCTTTTAATTATCTGCTCTGTTAAGCTGATAACTTTACACACCAAGCAACACAAAGAAGACAGATTCCTCCCACAGGTTGATGTTATCTACATACAAGGATATCAAATGAATTCCCTGATCTGTGTCGAACATGTAAACTTGCTGCCTCCTGACACCCAAAGTCAGTTCCGCTCCCGCAGTTTTTCACCCTCACAGCTTCTTCCTCCATGGGTATTCAGACAGTCTGCTTTGGGGCACACACCTGAGCCCTGTTACGCCACAGCTCCAAAACACTTGCCATCTGCTGCTGCTGCTGCTGCTGTGTCGGTTCCTCACCTCCCAGGACGTTCACTGCATTTACACATGGATTATCTCCTCAGACTCCCTCCCCGCTGGCTCTCCCCAGTCACTGCTCGCCCTGCTGCTGCTGCTGCTGCTGCTGACCACACTGTGTGTACTATAACCCAAATAGAAAGATCTCTTAACACGGCCTGATGCACTCACGTCTTCAGTCTAACTTGCTCCGGGTTTGTTTGTGTAACATCATCCACAGTTTTTTTTTTTTTTCTTTTTCCACTGGCAGCTCCCTCGACTTGAGGTATTTTTGGCCATGGATAGGTTTTGTTTTGTTTTTTGTTTTTGAAATCTTCAAAGACATTATTGATTTCTTAAGTCTTTTCTTATTGCTGATGGAAGCTGCAGCATCACCGCTAGTGGTAATCAATCACCGGGCTTGTGTTTCAGCCGGCTTCCACTTCAAGTTACACCTCATTGAAGAGAAATACTATCTATATGAGTCTTCCTCTGTCATCATTATATTTGGCTTACTGACCTAGAAATACTGGCGGTCTGGTCCCTCTTGCGGGGAGAATACATCACAGAGGTGAAGCGACACCGCAGCTTCAGTGATCTCAGGAGGAAATGTATTAATTACAGCTAATGAAAACAGCTGGAGACGTACAACAATTAATCGCAGAGAATGCTAAATGTGCCGTGATCAGTTTTACACACCGGGAGAGCAGCTGGGGGAACACGTTCACTGTGAGAAACAGAAGGGAGGAAATTAAACTACAAACTGGTGTACTGCAAAAGTAATGACGATCTTCTAAAGGAGCTTCTGATGCACGGAGTCGTCTTATATTCAACCTTCTAGTTCACTGAATTATCGTTGGGCTAGAACAAAAGAATAAAAAAAGCAGCAAATCATTGCAATTAAGAAGCAGTGACCACAGACTATTTGGTGTTTTTTTTTTTGTTTTTTTTTTTGTTTTTGTTTTTTTGCGTAGTTGTAAGGAAAAAAATCATGTAACGATGAACTAGTGCAGGACTAACGATGATTATGATCATTTAAAAGCTAGGCTGGATATGTATTGCATATATCTGTAATTAAATTCTTCCTAGTCAAAAAAAAACAAAAACATTTCAGATATCCACAATCACATTCTTCCTAGGACATATGACATTACTTTTGCCTTTCATGTGTATTGGGCTTTCAATTTCAGAAATCCACAATTACATTCTGGATATCTGCAATAGAAAAACTCCCATTTCAGATATCTTCAATCCATTTGTTACTCGTCCTAATTTCCAAGTATCCAAAAATACATTGTGACTAGTAAAAATGTCATTATGGATGTCCACAATACATAAACAGATGTCTACAACTGCACTTTTACTAGTCATAATACAAATTGAGGATCTCCGTTCAAAATTACATTCTGGATATCTGGAATGAAAATTATGACTAGTAACAACTGGAGTGAAGATATCTGAAATGGGAGTTTTTCCTAGTAAGAATTCTATTCAGATATCTATTGCAGAATGTAATTGTGGATATCTGAAACTGAAAGCCAAATACACATGAATGGCAAAGGTGACGTCATTTGTCCTAGGAAGAATGTCATTGTGGATATCTGGAATATTCTTTTTGACTGGGAAGAATTGAATTATAGATATCTGCAATACATATCCAGTCTAGCTATCAAATGTTAAAAAGGCCACTTATACTTTTTAAGGATTTAAATTCATCTTAAATTTAGTTTTGGCAAGTACAATTAAAGTTGTAGATATCTTGAAATACAACTTCTACTGGTAAGAATCTTATTGCGGATATCTTTAATTTACCATTCCAACTAGTGAGAATACAATTTTAACTAGGAGAAATGCTGTTATATCTATCTAAAATGTAATTACAGACAGGAGTGTGGTTCAATTAAATGTTAAAATGGCTTGCCATAGACGATTGAAGGAATGTATGATAAAGGATGTATCCTGGTTACTGTTGCTCGCCATTAACAAACGTGATCATGACAACTTCTGCATCTTATTTCACTGACACTGATATCTGGGTTAGAATCCAGATAATTGTTTATAAAGCTAAAGGCATGAGTACCTGAGGTAAGGATTATGAGTTTAATTGGAATATTAACACAGTTATCAACAGCATCTTGCACCAGGGCCAGAATGTGGTGACAGCTGTACTGAAGCCAATGGGAGAAGCTGAACACTTGAACCCAACATATCTACATGGTGTGACTGAGCAAATGAAAGAACACACTTAAGAAAGTGGGTGAACCACTGATGTTTCCTCCCAAAGCTTTGACAGGGGCTGATGATACTGTAATCAAAAGAGGCAGGTCTGACTGGCGAGGCACCACGAAAAACACCGTGAACATGCTGACGGAGAAATCAGTCGTTATCCTGCTCTCTGACATGTCGTCTCTCTCTGGAGGCATTTCTTCATCGGGATTCATGCGACATAATGTGACGTTTCTCCAGGTGTCTCCCATTGACTTCACTACAGCTGCCGCCACAGTCTGGCCCCAGAGCATGACTGAGTGATGCGATGACCCTTCCTTCTTTTTTAAACTCACCATGTGAGACTACCTTAACACCAACACCCACCTGGTGTCCTGAGTGAGCAGTCCGGGAAGACTTGAGTCAGCTAATAGGACCGCTAGCTGCACTGCTAACCGAGCTAACTAGCCAACAGCAGCTGCAGTTTATCAGCAGTAAGCAGTCACTCCTGGTGATGTGCTGCCTCCTCCGCCTGTTTGTTGAAATCGACAGGTGGCCAATTCTTACGTAGTGTACCTTTAATGATCTGATATTTATACATATAGATATGAGACAGATGAATAGATTGTGTATATATACACATGTTCTGAGCGTATATATACAGTATATGTACTATATTCAGGACAAAGATGATGGGTTCATTCATGAGTAGTGGCGCAGGGGGAGGATTATGTAAGTGTTTCCTTCTTCCTACTCCTTTTCCAACACAGCAAATTGTGCTGTTTATGAGAATCTGCTGATTGAATTCATCATATAGGGTTTATGTTCTTTCCAATTACATTTGGCTATTCCTGACTTGTTTTCATGTTTTGTTTGTCCGTGTATTGATACGCTACCAAATTAGGATTCCCGTTAAACAGATCTTTATTTCAGACCCATGTAAATGCTCGGCCTCTCTGAAAAGCAGAATCGACACTGACATATTGACCGTAAACACAGACCGTATAAAACTTTTATGTCACAAAAATCCAGCTCACTTGATGCAACATCAGTTAATAATGTAACAGAGAGCTTACGTTCCTGAGCTGATCTGTTCAGTGTGAATGTATCATTTAAAGGCTTAGTGACAAGAAATCAACACATTAATAAAAACATGTAGATGTTGATCTGTGTACTATTTGGTATTGCTTCTATATGCAGTTTATCACAGGACAAATACAATTCTCTTCACTGGTAAATGTTGAATTTGGTGTTCAAAGTGTCCGAATCTTGACTAAACGAGTCCACACTTAGTTACCTGGAGGTCGCTTTCATCTGGTTAAAGCCCTGTAAACACATTTAGGAAAAGCCGGTGAGAGGTAATGGTTCTCAGAATCTATAGTGTCCCATTACATTTCAGTTTTTAGTAAATTGATTATTTTACAGCACCCCGGCTTAAGGATACATCTTAAGGACCATCAATCTGAGTTCCCATTTCAGCCTTATCAATCAGCCTCGTTCCAAAATGACTTGACTGTCCGCTCCCGTCCATTAGCTGAATAATTTATTTGCATTCAGACAGTTGGAACACAGAGGGGACACTTAAGGAGACAGTCAAGGACATTTAGTCTCACCCCATCTTGATTCAGTCTGCATATGTTGGCTTTGGGATCATTTTTTGTAAGTGGACATTTGCCCCTGGTTATGCATTCAAAGTAGGCAATCTCACTCAATTGGGGAGTTATTTTTCTCTTGGACCTGTCGTGTTGTTTATTAACTTTTTGACTTTGTGTTTCACCTGACAGCACACCCAATATGTGTTAACAGTTTAGTAATGGCCAGAGTCTCTGTTGTCATAGAAATGATTGGTATTAACAGTCAGTTTCGGTTCATGTCTGCCACCACAAAATGTTCAGTATCAAAATTGAAATTCAACTTTGCCCCCTCTGCGGCAGCTGAGTGTTAAAATGTCCCACTCAGGTAAGATTTTATTCTGCCCTCCACCTCTGCCAACCGTCCTCAGCCTTGAGGAGTCGTTGATCTCCATTTTTACTACCTGTGCATGAGCATGCTGCAGACGGTCATTTAATATTCTATTAACCTGTCACGTTTAAGAAGAGTCTCCACCTGGTTTTGAACTAGTCAAACCTTTATTTCTTAGTGAAACTTTGAGTTAAAAAGACCAGTTTGATTCACATGCATCAGAGCCTCTACTTACTGCTGAGTTTCTGACATCAATAATTTCCTAATAGACTGTTAAATGGGATGCAATTATGCCCTCATGTCCGGTTAATGATCTGCTAGCAAAAAGATCCAGTAGTTTAAAAATGGATTCACAAGTCCTGAATTGCTGTCAACCCTACCCTTAATGCATTTATGTCTCCATCAATGAGTAACATTTTGTGACTCTACTGCCACCTACTGCTGTAGATACAAGCCTAATATGGACACTGAATCCTTATTTTAGGATATAAATTAACAGCTTTGACACTTCAGTCTTATGTCAGTTAATAAGTGGATAAATCTTGAAGTACAGTGAGAGGATAACCTAAATATATTTGTCTTTTGTACCATCAACTGCCATATGGGGCTCAGAGAGGTTACTGAAGCATGTAGTGAACACTTTTTTTCACACAAGACATGAAAATGCAGCAATGATAAAATTGATGGGTAGATTAAAATTTGCAGTCTCCATTTCGAGGCCTCGGCATTATTCACACTGTGAAGATGCTCAAGGAAGATGGAGTCAGAAGATGGAGGTGTTATTCCTGCTTCAACAGGTCAAAATGTCTGCTGTAAAAGAGAAAAAAAAGACAAAAACCTCCTCATGAGTAGACCTTGATCAGGTTTGTTCAGGAAGTGAAATTTGTTTAAAATCTTTGTAGCTTTTCTGATATCTTGTCCCCACGCAACACTGAATTATACGTTATACTGTTTTTTACCTTTCACTATGGCCAGAGGCTTGGAGCTGCAATTTGAACCCAACAATTCAATACATCAACAAATTTAATCTCGTCTGTGCAGAAACCTGTGAAAATGACCCAGTTGTTTAATTGATACCCAATTCTTAGTACTGACAAGACATAATGTCCTTTCCCCCATCTTGTGAGGATCAATTCCCTAATCCATTGATCTAAACTAGCACGACTTGTATCCCAGTGGGTTTTGTAGAGTAGCTCATCTAATTGTAAAACACCAATACAATTGATGATTTGATTGGGAAAATACATGCAGTCATCTGCAACAATTATTGTAGGTGATACTGGAATTAGGAGTGCATGGAAACTTCAGTGAGAAGAAACAGTTGTTGATAATTGAAACAACTGGCTAAAAGCAATCAAGATAATGGATAAATGGTTGCTAGTATTTTTAGCTCTTTAACACCCCCCAGGATTTGAAACATTGACAATTAAATTGTCAGAAAATATTCAAACATCCCCAATTATATCCACTTTCAGTCTATTAATAGTTAAACATCCAGTTGGAAATTAAATGAACACATTTGGGCATGAATGTTTTAGCATTTGAGATCTGGACTGGACTGTTGGGAGCTTGTCTGAAAACTAAAAAAGAAAAAAGAAAAAAGAAAAAAAAAAAAAAGAAAATTCAGAACCGCTGCCCTAATCTGACGAGACCATTAGGATACTAATCACGACACTCACATTGATCCTTTTAAACACTTTATTTTGCAAAGTTCCAGAGTGACTATTTTCACTTCTTCTTTTCCACGTCCTGCTCGGCAGCCTCCTTGGCTCTCTTGGCACGGATGCCAAAAAGACGAGCGTTGGCGCGCGCCATACGCAGGCTGGCGAAAGCCTTGAAGTTCTTCTCGTCCTCGGAGATGACCCGGGCCTTCTCCTTCTTGTGCACCTGGAAGATGGGAGGGAAACAATGTTAAAAATCAGGTTCAACGGTTTTCATCTCCAGTGACTGACAAATAACACGATCAAACCAATTCAACATTAACCAATATGCAAATTTGTCACATTTTGCAGCATCAATATTTTAGTACAAGCAATTTGCTTTTCAGGTTTGATTCTAAAAAGCAGTCATCAGAAAAAGGGTTCAAATGTTTCATCAAAGAAATACAGAGATTCCGGAGATTTGTCATCATCTGACTGCTAGCACTTAAACAGATGTCACAACATCACGGTTTATGTATGAAACGCAACGAACAAAATCCATTCAGTTTACTATAAAATGTCACTTAAGTTTAGGCTTATTTTCCACCTATAACAATCGCATTTATTTCTAATGTCCACATTGTAAACCAGTGGTGTCAAACTGATCCAGTAAAGGGCCACTGTGGCTGCAGGTTTTCATTCCAACCAAGCAAGAACACACCTGATCCAAAAGGTGTGTTCTTACTTGGTTGGCTGATCGGTTGGCTGATCCAAATCAGATGTGTTCTTGCTTGGTTGGAATGAAAACCTGCAGCCACAGCGGCCCTTTACTGGATCAGTTTGACACATGTGTTGTAAACCATCTTTAAATACTTGGTAACATAGTATTTGTTGGAATTTCAAGGTAAAACAAACTTACCGTTTTGATGGGCATGATGGCACCGCTGAGCTGAGTGGCCATCTTGATTTCCTCCTCCTGAAAAGATCACAAAGTTAATCTTAAGGCAATGACAAATCCATTTTACTAAATAAGGCTTGCACACAGGCAGATCCAGAGAACATCTGGTGTTGTGAAATTACTCAAATCAAAAAAGGTAAACTCAAAGTTGTTGGCAAAAAAAGAATGCTGATTAACGTTGGTTATTCATTTTCAATCAGAGCAGTACAGTTATAGACTCCTTTGTTTGACAAGTTTAATATTAATCTGTACAGGAATCTGATTCTTATGATTTAGGGTCCACTGATAATTGGAGCAGAGTGAGCAGTAACGTCTTAATCCACTTGATGGTCTCAAAAAAGTTCACTCATTAACTCATTCTAATAGGTGAATGAGTTAAAATTTCGAATGTTCAACTGTGTAGGCAACCTCCAGTCCCCATTCAGTCTGATACATACTTCAGACAACCTATAAAATTAGAATGCAAATTATGATATTCTACTGAAGGTGTGCAGCTGTCAGAAAGTTTAGCCTCATTAAGTTGTGCAAACAGAGGTAATGCACCTCATCTAGAAGAGTGTAACTGCATAAGGGGACAGGGTATGGCTAAATCTGAGCTCTTAAATCTCTACACTTTATTTCAAACACATGAGGAATACTTTTTTTTCTCAACTGGGTTCCTTTAGTTTTATTTAGTACTCGAAACGCTGTCTATTAATTTTCACAAGATGGAGCGGCAGTAAACAAACACTGGAGAGGGCTCTCAAATTGTTCTGAGATGACTCACTCCTACTGACCACATGCCTTTGTTGAATATTTTAACACTTGTTATTCTCTGGAAAAATCTGCCAAACAATCATAACTATGACGAGGACAACCACCATGACTACAGTCCATCACATGCTTTACAATTTTGATGTGAGGCTTCTTTTAAATCTTTGAGCTTCATGCAACATAAAAAAAAAAATAAATAAAAAATACCGTGCTGTCTCCCTTCTTAGGTGCAGAAGCCTTCCTGGGGAACAGGATGAGTTTGGAGCGGTACTCCTTCAGGCGCTGCACGTTGGCCTGCAGAGACTCTGTGGATCTGTTGCGACGGCGAGAGTCAACTGCGATACCAATGGTGCGGGCTGTCTTTTTGTGGATGCCAGCGGCCTGCAGGGAGGAGCAAAGATCATGAGGTTAATACAAGGACTTCTCAGTTGCATGCAACATCCACACGTAAGATATCAATTCAGGGTTTTTTTCCCCCTCTTGGAAAAAGCAGTCATCAGAAAAGGGGTTCAAAGTATTCATCAAGAAAATACAGAGATTCCGGAGATTTATCATCATCTGACTGCTAAGACACTGAACACACAAGATGTTCTTTTACACATTTCTGAACATTCCTGTCAACATGCACAGATGTGCCATTTCAGGTGCTTCAAATGCTATTCTTTATTGGTCTTTGGACAGAGCTCCACTCAAACTTAAAAGCTGGCTGCTCATTTAGTTTAAGTCTGGCTGACAATGACTGCACTTTCATATTTAAAATGAGCCTAGTTAGACATGTTCAAGCCTTTCTATACCGACAATCTGGCTTAGCGAAATACGCATCTGAAAGGGCAATCTTCATATTTCCACATCCTGATAAATATTAATGACAAATGTGCCCAGTTACCCCATTAATAAATCATTTAACACTGCAACCTCATAAGCTGGAAGCCAGTGGACTCCTTTCCAAATATGCTGATATTTGCTCCAACAATTTGGCTTAAGTGCAAGATCAAACTCAAATGGTTCCACTACAGAGAGGCGGTTGTTTCCCACTACATCAAAAGCAAATGATGGTTAGAATTAAAGGTTCTAATTTCATAAAGATGGTATCTGACAGAATAGGGAAATTTACCATCACACCTGTTTCAAGCCTACTTTTTGCTAAGGAAAACACAAAAAAAGCACACATGTTCTGGGGTGATGCACACCAACGAGGCATTTAGCCTTCCTCCCACAGCAGCCAAGTACATGGGAGGAAAATCAAGGTATGCGTTGGCAAGAACATCATGTATTTGAGCAGCCCCTTGTGTTTTTCTACAGCTATTGAGTTTTTGGTTGGGTGGAAAGCATGATTCATCAGCAAAAGGTTGAGCCAGTTCTGTTTTGTCAGTATTTATCAATAGCATTTCCAATGGGAAAACGAGGGAGGTAATTTTATAACAGGTAATAACACTAGTTATTAGATTCTCAGCATGACATTTAAATTTACCACAACAAAACAATTACTTGATTGGTTTCCGGCCACTTACGCTCTGTGTCAATTGATTTAATTCATTGACAGTTTTCAAAGAACGCTGGGCTGTATTGCTGCACATGAAACACATCTTAGAAACAACCAGAAAGTATTACCTTGAGTTCCTCCAGGGTGAAGCCTCGTCCACCACGAACCTTCGTGTGATACCTGATGGTGGGACATCTGACTTGTGGCCTTAGAGGTCCAGCTACAGGGCGGGGAGCAATGCGACGGGCCTTAGCCTGACGAGCCTTTCGCCTAAAGAATTGTATTTTAGTTACATTTTTATCACAAGTTTAACACATTTTTAAGTCCAGCAATAACAAAAGTTTTTCATGCATTACTGCTGTTGTGTTAACACTGCATTTCAACCATGACACAATAAGTACAAAAATGATGTTCCAGTGCTGGGATATAGGCTGCAAGCTAGAATACATGTACGGCTTCAACACTTCATGTTAATATTGGACTTAACCGTGTTTTCAGATATCAAGTGCATCATATTTAAAAACGGGAGCCCTGATACTGTCACTGAACCCTTTTCCACCCGTTGGTGTTCAGATTTAGGGATTTGCCTTGCCGTGATAAAAACTGTAACAGCAATGTATCTAAATACGATACTAAATAAGAAAAATCCTGGCTTTGATTATCACTACACATGTACACACTGCATCACTGTACATCCATGCACACATAATACTGAATACTCCAGTTGACATGTAACAGAAGGAATAATGCAATAAAACATCTATCATATCACTATTCTTATGGATGCATCACGTTTTATTAAACATATAGAGGTCAACAACGAAAGGCTATCCAACTATATTAGTTTTATGTCATCTTTTCAATTTAATTTCAACATTACAAATTATATTTCAATACATTAACATGAGTATCTTCGCAATGTCTCACGACTGTCAAACAAGACTTCATATTTGCTACACGTCCGTGAAGCTGCTGGGAGGTATGCTAGCTCAAGTTAGCATGTCTCTCTGGGGCAAAAGCTCGCTCTCACCTGCGGATCTTTCTGGCTGGCTGGTTGAACCAGGTGCGCACTCTCTTCTGCCAGTCTTTGTGAAAGTGAGGGTTCAAGATCATTCCATTCCGGCTGGGGGCCATGGCTGCCTACTTCCCTGCAACACAGCGTGGCACACGGGTATGAGCAGGTTGTCATGCCGGCACACCATCATTGCTCTCAGTGCTACATATGATGCTAAGCTAGCGGTTAAATGGACTACTAGACGTTTAGACTGCAATTTCTCGCCAGCAGCCGTTATATGCAATAATAGCTTATCTTTGCAATTCCGACACTCGTTACTTGTACACATATACATTTTGAGGGACATTATTAAAGTGTGGAGCTACAAAACTTGGCCTGTAGCGGCAATGCTAACACACACATCAACACCACTTGACCGGGTATCACCACCAACACAGTGGCTGTTCAGTATTATTAAGAGAAATTCTGTTACAATATTCACCTTATTACAAAGGTCACAAATCACACTATTCCGGGTTGTAAATGAAATTGATAAATAATGATAAAATACCAAGGATTAAGATAGATTATTTCTAAACCTGTAGAGAAAAAATTCTCATACCTACGAGGGAGGAAAATGGCCGAAAGGAAAAAGGAAGTAGAAACGCGGTGGATTGTGGGATATGTGTGAAGCAGCCAATGGGCGAACAGTTGTGATCAAAGAGTATATGTGAGATAATTATCCCAACTTTAAGAAGGCGGTAAAACGTAAAACGGTACAAAAATATACCGATTATTTAACGTTAGAAAATCCCGGTTGATATTATTACTTTATGATTATGAACGGGTATGTTGCCTAATACAAAAACACAAAAGATATAAAATGGCTATTTATCTTTGTAAAGTAGTTCTGCACATGGACAACCACAAAACAAAGATCTTGCTAGTAGGTTTTTTATACAATAAAATAAATTATTTAATCCAATGATTTATGAACACCTTTTTTTGTCACCAAAGACTGGAAAAATTAGTGACCTAATAATAACACTTTAAAGCATTTAATGGCTTACAATAGCTAGGTCTATGTGTGTTATTATTTTTATTAATTCTATATTTTTGGATATAGGTCGTACACAATTTACGTTCATAAGGTTTCATAGTATGGACGCCTGTGCCCACTTTTTAACATTTATTTTGCAAGCTGATGTTTACTGGAATTATTTAATTGTGTTCACTGGTCTGACACAGTTCGACTGTAAATGGCCTAAACGGGAAGTTTTTCCTCTGGCCACTAGATGTAGACATATCTGAGCTTGTCTCGGTAGTCAGCAGCAGCCATGGCGACATCTAAAACTGCCTTATCTTAAGTAAGTGCACCGACAGAGTGCAGACTTCACCTACAACCACAAATTATTTAAATTGAGGGTGGCCAACGTACAATCAGGCACACAAGAAGCAGGGAGTAATTAGTCTCTTCATAATACAGCAAGGCTTGCATTTGTTCTAAGCTCAGATGACAGTTGAACAACCTCGCTTAATAAACTGATACAATAAAGTCTTTTATTCTGTAATTACATACTATGAATGCAGACTCACCTCTGATATATGTAAAAGCGTGGACTTGTCCCGTTCACGTGATCATAATTGAGTCTGCACTGACCCAGGGAAGGATTTTTTCATTTTGTGCTTCATGCTCAACATTTGGTGCTTTGGTGCTTTATGAGATTTTTGAGGTGTACCACTGAAATCAAACTGACATTGAATGTGAAAACTGAATTATGCTTTAGGCTTTAATTAGTGAATGCTGTTATTACCATATTATGATATACTGTGTCCCTTCTGCTTCCTCCTGTCTCACAAGTATTTCCATTATTACACTGCCTAGAGAAAAACATGAATTATACAGTGTCATTAGAGACCTTTATAATCAAAGTAATGCTGTGCAGGTTAATTACTGTAAGTATTTCAGTTTTTTTATTCAAAACAATGGACGTTTAATGATAATGCATGTTTTGACAAATGTATTACAGGTGGCTGTGTGGTGGCTCAGGTGTTCAAGCACCAGCCACATTTTTATGTATACTATTTACATGTCTAAACAATAAATTATATAACATTTTCTATGTGCACCTTGGCTGTACTCATTTACCAAAGTCATTTCTCTGTGTGCTCCTGACTCAGTATGTCCTCTGTAAAGACAACAGAGGACACAAGAAATTCAAAAGAGAATAAGTAGTCTTAATCAAATCAAAACAGCTTTTCATAGATTGTTTGAAGCCTTGGTCGTCAACTGTGCATTGATGTGGGATTAAAGTTAAAACAATGTCAACAGCTTTGGCTTTATGAGTTAACTTCTCTTTCTCAAAAACATCTGAATATTGTCTAATTAAATATTTGCCTTAAAGACCATTACAAAACAAACTGAGAGCATCATCCCCGCAATCTTTCAGAAAATTACTTACTAACTTAATTCTAACAGCTCCATGTCTTATTATATTTGAAGCTGGGCATCGAGTGGAAGGAGGTCAACTGTAAAAAAAAAAAAAAAAAAATCAGTATGGAGAAATATGCAGGTTTTGAATGGGAGGCAACACAAATAGGTCAGCGCATGAGACCGGCCCTTTGAGAGGAAGTTATTGCAAGTACATTTGACTGTTAAATAAAATAGAACGAACTAGTGGTGAAAGTGTATTTTATTTTCAGTAATGTTAACCACCTGAGATAAAATCTAATTTAGTCAGTTCAGCCTTTTCTTTTTTTTTCTTTCTTTCTTTCTTTTTTTATTTTTTTTTTACAGTTAATTACAGCTCTTTTTCTCCATTATCATTCTGAGGGGGCAGTTTTTTGTTTAGTCACTGATTCTAAAACCATGGCCTCATTAATCATTGTTCAACTAGCCTCTGCAATCTCTGCCTATCTTCACCTGAGGGCAAAGGTCAAGGTGTGTGGAACTATGACAAGCAAAAAGGGGGCAGCATGTCCTGTCAGCACATGGATGGCAACTTATGAACACATCTTCACCACATCATGCATCGTTGTTTAATGCACAAGTGCAAGAATATAATTTTAATGCAACTGAAAAGACAGGGGGGCATCACTTCAAATGTATGGACCAATTTTTATTAAAATGAATGCAACACAGCACTTACAATCACTTTCCAGTCCTTTACCACATTTAAAAGAGGAGCAAAGCACCAGAAAAAGACCCCGTAATATTGACAGATCTTGACATTATGAGCCCTTTAGGTTGGCTAGTAGCAAAACAAATCCTAACCGTCTAAGTGGAAGATGTTACTGAGGATTTAAAATTATTTTGATAGCAAAATTCCAGTATCAAAATAAATACCACAGATAAGAAAGAGCGCCACACAAGTTGTTAGTAGTCTGCCCACTAGTCTTTGATTGCAGTTACATTACAAAACAACTCAGAGAGTTCCCAGATTTATTCATCAAGAGACTTAAGAAATTTATCGTAAGCAGGTTGATCCATGAGGCCGTCCAGTTCTTCGGGTTTTCCAATCGTCATCTTGATGAGCCACCCTGGAAAGTTAAAAGGGTGATATTAAAAAAGGCCAGAAGTGTTCATGAACAAGCTGTTACAGGATTCTGGTTTTCTCACCTGACCTGACAACAAATCAACAAATGGGAGTAATTTCCTGGAAATGACTACGACAAATAAAATCTTAAAGCAACAGCATTGAATGCGAAATATTTACCCTCTGCGTAGCAGGCTTTATTCACAAGCCCAGGATTCTCTGCCAGCTCTGTGTTGATCTCAGTCACTTCCCCTGTCAGTGGCGAGTAAAGCTCACTGGCAGCCTTTACGCTTTCCAAGGCACCAAACTCCTCTACAACACACATGCAGACAAAAACGACAGATATCACACTACTGAACATGTTACTTAGAAAAGTGTGCAGGGTGTTCCGGGCTCTTACCCATCTGATCCAGACTTTGGCCGACTTCAGGGAGTCCACAGTAAACCACATCGCCTAATGCTTCCTAAAATGATACAACAGCATGAAATATACAAAAAAAACAATGAGATTTCCTCAGTACATGATGATTAACAGTATTACTGAATCATTATCATTATCAGTAATAATGACCCTTAACAGAGTGAAAACAGAAGCTTTTTTTTAATGAACAACCTTTTATGATAATTTCACAAAATGTTGTCTCCTAACTGAGGTGAAATTTTTAATTATTTATTTCTTCTACTAATACAGTTAAATTCAATACCACAGAAAAAAGCAAATGCTCATGCTACCATAACTGTCCAGTTTCATACCACAATACACCACGAAACAGAATAGTGCTGCAATATCTAATTAAAACCTCCCTAAAATATTTAACTAGTTTAACTATTTCGTTGAAGTGAGTAAAATCAAATAATAATGTCTTGTACTGTCTGTCTGTGTCTGTCATTTTAAGGGATAAAACTGGCTATATTCTGTATTTTATTGGCAACAAATCTCATGAAAATATATATACTTCTCTTTTCTGGAAAGCAGCTGGGCACTGACGATTATTCTGATTAATTAATTAGTAAGGTCAATTTATTTTATATTTATATCACTTGTTGCTTTATAAACAACCTACTGCGATTTCAACCACAGTGAAATATATTGTGCTATACTCAATCACTGGAGTACAGCTAATCACAAGAACAAATGTATAGAGTTGTAAGAAGTGTGTTTTAACCAATCCAACACATTTTTATTATCTTAATCACACTGACTGTGCGCTGGGCATTTTCTTAGTCATTCACACACCAATTTGTCGCTGAAATCTAGAAAAGAAACACCTTTAAGTAAACAGGCAGCTAACCAGCATTAACTTAAAGTCATTCTAGTTTCCATTACAGTTTGCTCTTTTGTCCTCTCACACTATATTTAGTCGTTAATGTGGTGGATGACATTCAGGTCACAGATGTCGTGGGTACACACGGTCATAGGTTTGCTTAAAGTTCAAACTCTCAAGTGAAAGTACACTATTAGTGCCTATTGATAAAGCTCACACTTTGTTCAGAAATAATCTCATCCGCGGTTTACGAGCATTTCTTTCTGAATGCAGTGATGATATGAGGGTTAATGAGTATAAACAGAGGCAGTAAAAACACAGCAAAGACAAAGTTTGTAACACTGTCACATTATCTAAATCACTAAGAACACTGGAGGCTTGGGCAGCAATTCACACGTCTTTAACCAAGCTGGACAGTAAACATTTTGACAATCAACTAATTTTCTTCTATAATAATAATAAACTTTATTTTTATAGCACCTTTAAAAGCAGAGTTGACAAAGTGCGTTGACAAACAAGCAAAAGCAGGAAACTCAGGAAGACACAAACTAGACACTCAACAGTCGAGCCAAACACAAGAAAGCAAAGTGTAAGTCAAGTTCAAACAAGAAGGCAGAACAGAGGTAAAAACACAAAAGGAACAACACGAGTCATCACATGTAAGATGAATAAAAGCCATACAACAAGCAAGATCACAGAAGAAGAAAGAGGGAGGAGAAGTACTGCAAAAATAGAGATGAATAAATGAATGAAACTAATAAAATGGACGATAAGATGATGATGACATCACACCGGAGGAAATAAAAAATGGATAAAAAGCTCTGATGAAGAGCTGTAAAAAGAATGAAGGAGAATATATAGATTAACAATAAATAAAGGATGGTAAGAAAAGGAATAAAAAAAGATAGAGAGATGACAAATCTGTTTTAAATGGTGCCTTCAGAGGTGTGTAAAAGCGGGTTTTAATAAGTGATTTAAAAGATGTCTTGGAAGAGTCTTGGAAGACATCATATCAAAAGCAGAGATGAAAGTCATTTTATCTCTGGATTTCAGTGGCTGTGTGGCAAACCTGTCACAGCTCAACGTGGAAACAACACCTCCCTGTAAACATTCTCAATTCAAGTCAAAGACCCCGGCCTTCACACAGAGCTTTAACGGCTGCAGGTGAGGCGGCACTCCAGACTTTCTGCACACCACTGCAGTTTGGCGCTAATCAACTGTCTCAACCAATTGTCATAAAACAGAACAGTCGAGGGCAAAGTGCTGCACTCAACTGCAGACATTAGCCTGTCACTATTTGTACATTCATCAGTAACCCTCTGAACCAAGTGTGTCATAAATCAATGATTAGTAATACACAAAGACAAACCTACCTGAGCGTAACTGCTGATACCAACTGTGCCAATCCCACCTTCCACTCGCACCCACTCGTGCTTCTCTGTGAACTTCAGGGCTGCAGGGAGAGCAAAGAAGTGAGAGGGATGAAATCACAGATTCACCAAAAAAGACTTAAAGTCCACTAATTTCAAGTTATCCATGTCCTCTGAAATGAGTGGAACACATGAACAGCAGGCACATTCTTACGCAACCACCGTGTGTTCGCAAATATAAGCGTATGTGCAGAAAAAAAAGACTTATCGCACAGCATTTGATGGAGTCAAACGTGCGATTACAAACAAGGGTTGGATCCTTTCAAAATCAGAGCTGACGCTGTCATCCGTCCAACACCCTGAGGGATGGGTCACAATGCCTCAACAGCTTCCTGGATTAGCATCAGACCATGAAGAAAAAATACAGGTTTGAACCAGATTGTCAACTGTGGAGAGATGTTGATGCGTGAGAGCTGAATCATGCCTGCTGTAAATAAAATAAAATAAAATAAAATAAGATGATAAAAAAAGGGTTCGCTTCATCAGCATTAAACTGTATGAGAGCCTTCAAGGAATGACATTAAAATGTCGAGGAGGAAGAATAGAAGCGAATAGTGAAATGTCGGTGACACCTGAGTGTCATCTGCCCTCTGCTCTGTGCGGCTCCTCTGCAGGATCATGGCTGACTTGTGTTTAATAAGACACTACTCGCTGCACGAGACTCGGCTAATTCGCTGTCCACGCTCATTAATTAACATCACAATATGGAGCTCGTGGGCTGGCTGTGTTCCCATGACGCCCAAAAAAACAGGGAAGAGGAATCGAGCTTCGCTGAATATTCGAGCTTTTTTAAAAATCCCCCCTGAGGTTTTCTCACTTGCACCGCCACCTCCAAGTTAAAAAAACAAACTTCTCGCCGCCACCCGCCCCCCCCCTGTCGCATTCCGCTGCCCTGTGCTGTGGGAAAGTGACAAAAACTGCGTGAGTCGTCTCGTCCCGCTGCACGCAGACAGGAACGCGTGAGCCACGGCCAGACGGTAGTGTGTGTTAACACCGCCAGCGCCTCCCTGACCCCCCTCACACCACCCCGGGCAGCGGTTTACCTGTGGACAGGGCCGAGGTAGTGCTCAGTGTCCGCGGAGAGCAGCTCCTCCACGGCGGCCGAGTCGCCGCGAGCAGCGCTGCCGGCGACAGCTGAGGCAGTCCGGGGGAAAAGTTTGCAGAGAGGCACCGCAGCACCGCTCTCATCGCCATCTTCACTCCGTGTGTGCTTGTGTGTGTGTGTGTGTGTGTGTGTATGGCGACCTTTTCATCCAGCACACACTACACTCGACCGCGGGAGCGCGCACCATCCCACTGTGCGCGGGATCGCGCCTGGGAGGAGGGTGAGTTCAAGTGTGTGTGTCCTCTAAAGTTTAAATATCTAAGATAATTAGACTTCCGCACCTGTTTATTATAAACAAATGACCAAAGTTATATCAAGATCTAATTGTGTGACTTTCAGTAAACTTATAGAGGTGTGAGTCACAAAATGTATATGAAGAAGTAAAAGTACTACATCTCTTACACTTCAGACTGCTTTTTAAAATACTTTTAGATTTTGTTAGATTTTGTTAATGTATCTGCATTAACAGGATATACAGTTGTGTTCTCATTTCTCATTATTTTTACATTTAAAAATGTTTATGTGTACATAACTGTATGGGTGTAAGCATTATTAATAACTGGTTAATCTGTAGTTAATAAAACATTATCTAATAGTTATTTCATTTCACTGTTTACAAACAATGGCAATTGCTTTATAAACCTTTTGTTAAGTAAGTGCAAAGGTTTATAATTTGTTATTTTGAATAGGACCATTTCTAATCACAATGTTGTCATTTACATTAATTTGTTGACCGTGTGTTGGAAGGAATAGTTGCACAGTTTGAAGCCACCGGTTGGCTCCACAGCACCACCAGAAGTCTGAAATGCCTCTTTAATTACAGGAGGAATCAGGTCATTAAATGCTAATACTGGTCGTTTTGAAAGACAATGACAAAAAAAAAAAACCCTCATGTCATTATGTTATAGGGGAACAGTGGTATTTTTAAACATGTGCTTTATGTTTACATATTTCTGTTGTGTGAAAGAGCAATAGGTAGAATAAGTTTTGTAATAACCCAGCAGATCACCACAGACAGCAGCCAGGAGTCGGACTGCAGTGTGAACATGGTGGGCAACTCTGACTATAAAATTAAGGTACGTCCAATAAATGTTTGGATTTGCCTCTGACTGTTCTAATTATTGTATATACTGTAATGAGCGTGGACAACATTACATTATTTTGTAGGATTAATTTTTACATGTAAAGTCTATATGTGTGAGTAACTATATGGGAGTAAAAAGTACAATATTTGGTAACACAACTACTATTAAGAAATGGTCAATTTATACTCAATTACGCTTTATTTAGATGTTATTTCACTGGTTCGAAAACATTTCAAGATGGTGCCATGCTAGTGGCAGCCTATCGTAGCAGCTCCTGGTACTTTGTAGTATTTTTTTTATGTTTTCAGCTTGTTTTTACAGTATTTTATAACTACTTAAGCATTTTATATCATGTATCATTTATAGCACTTTGTTTTTTGTATATTCTATGTAGTACTTTATTGTTTTATCTTGTTCTATGAAATAGTTTATAAACCATTTATTAAGCAAGTGGAAAGGTTTAGTTAACATTAGTTGCAACTTTATAAATGTCGTCCAAATAATCTCAACAGATGAACTACGGTATTTGTTATTAGAAACGCCATCAGTAAACATGGCTGCATTATGTAAAGTTTAATTAATTTATACATGTAGCATGTATTAATGATTGTTAAGATAGTATTACCCAATAATTTGGGCACACAATCTCATGAAATCTCATGAAATTAGTCTGGTCATTGACATTGTGGTGCTTTAGCTCTGATTGCAGGCCTAGTTTTTCCTTAAGTCACAGTGCCAGAAACTTAAGTACTTGTTCTTATTTTTATCCAAATAACAAGGACCTTATCTGAGGCCCTTGTTATTTGGATAAAACATTTCCTTTTCCTTGACTATTTCTTAGCAGTCATTTTAGAACCATGGACCACAGTATTTTTTGTACGTATTGATTTTGAAACCATAACCTCACAGTGTTTTTTATTATTATTTAGCCTATCTGAGGCTGGTGCATTGTTAAACCAATAAAAAACACTGCCCCCTCAGTAACTTCATCCTGGTGCCAGGCCTGCTTTGAAAAACAGAGGGAAGCATTTCCACTTCCACATGAAATACTTTAATCTTTGTTCAAAATCTCAGAAACCTCAAGGACCTGAATCAAGATGAGCAGAGAATTGTGCCAGACACTTCCGCGCTGGGTAAGGCTCTGTGTGACGTCTGCTGTCAGGAGTTGGTGGCATGAGTCTTAATGACCAAACTAAACTAAAACCTGCTCTGAGCTTTGAGATGAGATGGCATCTACATGGAGGGGCAGCACAAATCAGAGCAAACAGAAAAAAAGAGCAACAGCATCCAGAGTATCCTTTTGTGTTTTGGGGCTTCCCCTGGTAACCAGTGAACTATGGGTAATTACCTTACAGCAAGAGGTCATTAACGGCTCAACATGCCTCAAAGAGCCATCATGTACCTGACCATCTGACAGTGGGACAGCCCTTCGCCCTCGCAGACTCATCGGGAACACACCACAAGAGATGTGTAATGTAGATGCATATGCATTTTATTCAGATAAATGTTTGAGCTTCTTGGCAGAGGAATTTGTTGGGTCCATCTTGAAACATCTCAGACAACAAATACAAGCAGACTTGAGTAAAACCTGAATATGCAGAGACCATGTCATATAAAAGAGGCGCTGGAGCTTTGTTACTATACCTACATGGGGTAGTTACTAGGTAGTGTAACTACTCTGTGTATTTGGTTGTCAGTATCAGTCACCTCTTAAGTAGTGTCCAAACATATTCCAAAGTAGCAGTAGCAAACAGCAGATCACACATAATTTCCTGATCAGATACCTTCCAATTACGGTCTGGTGGAGGACAACAGGAATTAAAATGTCTCCTAAAAGTTGAACAAGAAGGACAGACCAAAAGTGTAAGAGATACAAAAGCAGAAAAAAAACAAAAATACATCATTGTTACCTCTCAATCATGTAACCAAGACAACATGACATCCCTTACTGAAAGAAACGATCAAACAGAGACTAACACACAGAACCCGCAGGCTCCACTGGTGACCACAGTGAGGTAAAGGCTCCATACGGACTCCTGCACAGGTCTGACAGCAGGAGAGGTCAGAGGTCATGGCATTAGACGGACGTGCCCTCTGTGGGCGCTGATGTCTTGTTGTCGTCAGGCTTCATGGCAGGGAACAGCAACACCTCCTGTAAATGAACAAAAAGTGTCAGCTGAAAAGTGTATAAAACAAAGCCATATCAGTCTGACAGGTATTGGTAGTTCATGCGCATACAGTGCCAGAAATTATCTTTCTTGATGATGTTATCTCTATAAGCCATTGTTCTTTGCATCTCTTTAATCATGCTCTTGTGTTGTACTTCAGTCTAAAGGTTTCAAAAGGACAATGCACTGAGGGAAGGTGCCATGTGGTCACACAGATCTGATCTACTTGATATGATCAACTTGACCAATTTAAATAGTTCTGAGTCGTTTACACACCAAAATATGTAAACTGTAGGCCCAGGTAAAGATACCAGATTACTCCTTTCACACACTATGATTCACATGACAGCTTTACCTTGATGTTGTTGGAGTCAGTGAGGAACATGGTGAGACGATCGATGCCCATCCCCCAGCCTGCAGTTGGTGGCAGTCCGTATTCCAGTGCCGTGCAGAAGGTCTCATCGATGAACATGGCTTCATCATCACCTTCAGCTTTGGCCTGAAAGAGATCCAGCTCGAATTAATGACATGCAGTGATTTACTCTCTCACTGAGAGAAAGTTGAACTTTCAGATAAAAGGACAATGGTCAAGAAAAAAATAATAAAATCTGTGGCATGCATACCATGGCTTGTTGCTCGAATAGCTCCCTCTGTCTGATCGGATCATTCAGCTCAGTGTAAGCATTGCAGATTTCTTTCTTCATCACAAAGAGCTCAAAACGCTCCGTTAGGCCTTTCTCCGATCTGTGCCTTTAACGAGTGAGAAAGTCTCTGTGTGAACCCTGAGCATCGCAACTGTAAATGATAAACATGAGGCTGAAATAAACCGTTTCTCACCATTTTGCCAAGGGACTCATGATTTGAGGGTGATCACAGATGAAGGTGGGGTTAATACAGGTGACTTCAAGGAAATCTCCAACCAACTGTGGGGTGAAAAGAAAAGTCATCAGTAAAGACAGTTTAACAAAAAGAGAAAACAAAGAAAGGCCGTACAACAGATGGTGATGTTCACCTTGTCCAGGAGGCGGGCTGTGGTTCTGGGTGGAGGACATTCAACTCCTTTCTGTGCACAGAGGTTGTCAAAGAATTTACGTGTCTCTGAGGACAAAAGAAAGACACATGTTAAATAAGAAATGACTGGTGTTACAGAAAAACAAACCATACATTTTGAAGGGACAGCGTGAGAGAATTGTGAGAGAGACACTGCAGTCTCCGCAAAGAAAAAAAAAAAAAGAGGAGGTTTTAAGTTTTACCATCACTGTTGTAGCTGTCAGTCGGAGGGAATTTGACTCCCATAATCTTCTCCAGGTCATGTGTCATGCTCACTCTTCTGAATGGGGGAGTGAAGTCAATCTCGTAGGCCGTTCCTTCTGGACCATCAGGGTGATAAGTCACCTTGTATCCTCCAGTGATGTGCTTCACCATTCCTGAAGCAAAGAGGAAAAGAACCGCGGAGTGAAGAGCGGTTTTGTTCACTGTATACTTTGTCTGTGAGACATGACCAATCTGTAGTGACATTAAAAAAAAAAAAATGAGCCGACTTATATTTGAAATTATATAATAAATTCCTGTGGTGATAATCTGATGTAATGCACAGTAACAGATATGAAAAAATACGTAATCAGTGTGCAGTACATCTGTCACCATCCGACAAGCTCATACTGACCCTTTCTGGCCTCTTACTTTACATCAACATCGGAGGGAGGCCTGAAGTTTCCCCTCATACAGGTGTTAATAGCAGGAGCGCTCTATGGCTTGGTTATATATTTCACGCAGAAAGACGACAATACAGTCATCTGGAACACTTGTAAAGTTTCCATTTCATCAAAGGGGGGAACTACCTCCAGTATGCAGAAACATCTGGCCACACAGCATGCAATTCATTTGCAGGATTGTCATGTGTTGATACACTTATACTACTTAGCGACGCAAGTGGGTCAAACAGCAGCAGAGCTAATGGACGTCATCTGTTATTAATGCCGAAGGTAACTTTAAACTCTCCAGGCAGACCAGGCTCTGTCTACTTAGTTAATGTGAGCACCATTTCATTGTGTAAACATCTACTGCACAAATAATCTCCACTGTCATTCTCCGTCAAATTTAGATGATGTTGACGGCTCTTGAGCACCTCTAGCTACTCCGTTCAGGGGCAGGGTTACTCAGGTAAGGCACTCTTGACAATCTGTCAAGGCACACACAAGCGTGCCATGGCATACTGATTGAGAAACACTGCCCTAGGCTATGGGTCCCTGGACTTTGAGAAGTAGCTCACCTACTTTTAGGTTTGTTCTGAGGTTGCTACACATAATTTGGGTATACTCTGCAGGGTTCTCCTCAGAAATTTTTAGTGTAGCTGCGCACCGTCGTCGGATGGGGGGGTTCTAATCAGATATTGAAGGGAGTTAATACAAACAAACAAATTCGTACTTATTCCCTCACCCAATGAGAATCAATAAGTGAATGGATAAGGAATTGAATCGATAAGTAATATCGATAATGGAATCGGAATAATTAAATTCTTATCAATTCCCATCCCTACCTTCCCGCCACCCTTTAATTGTCCTGACAAAGTTTAACATTATCATTCATTACTGTGAAACAAGAAGCCTCTTTCAAAATATAAATGTTACATTTAAGGACAAGTAACACCTGAAATATTTTTCTTTGGTGGAGAGAGCAAAAAATAGAACAATGAATGTTTCCCCACCAGTGGGACAGTACAAAAATAATCCCCCAGATTGCCAAACATGACATAAAACATGTTGTTTGACAGTTGAACTGTTAAATCCCTGAGAGCAGACAACTAAAAACCCTTTGCCAATCTTTTGGCTGAATGTGCATTCATTTACCTGAGAGTAGTTTCTCCGTGATGTCCATCAAGTCGTGGTAATCTGCGTATGCCATGTAGAATTCACAGGTGGTGAACTCTGGATTATGAGTGAGATCAATGCCTTCATTTCTGAACTGACGACCAATCTCATACACTCTGTCAAGTCCACCGACCACAAGCATCTGTGGGAAAAATATGGTATACAACGTAAATATTTATACATTTGAGAAATGAAACACTCAAAAACCTGTGCATTTCAAAATAATTCACAGGCATGACATTAAATTTAGTATTACATCTCCTCCCTTGAAGTGACTGATTAGTGGGAAAGATGGCTCTTCAAAGTCATGGATTACCTTGTGGTAGAGCTCAGGAGCGATCCTCATGTACAGGTTCATATCCAGCTCATTGTGGTAAGTAACAAATGGACGGGCAACGGCTCCACCGGGAATAATGTTCATCATCGGTGTCTCAATCTGAAACATTAATGAACATAAATCAACAAGGCAAGTTTACACAAACGAAGTCCCTATTTTGCACACACTCAAAGAGAAATTTGTGTGACCAAACATTAATTCATACCTCTAAAAATCCCAGCTGGTCAAGGAAGCTGCGCAGGTATGTGATGATTTTGGAGCGAGTCATAAACTTCTGCCTCACATAGTCATTGAGAATCAGATCCAAGTAGCGCTGGCGGTATCGCGTTTCCTTTGAGAGAAAGATTTCACAGCGGTGAGAACAAATGATTCAGCAGTGGTTTTTACTGTTGCGATGACAATCAGTGTGTCTTTAACAGAGGCAGTGACCAAATTCGCGACAAAATTAACATCACTGTAACACTGAAATGCCTTGAGGATTTCCATGTTTGTGACAATACAACCAAGACTGGTTCATATAAAAAAGAAAACACTCATTCAGTGATTCGCAGAAGAGGTGAGCAGAAGACTTTTTTCCTCTGGCAGCGACAGAAAAAAGAATTGTGTGTCCTCACCTGAGTACCATTTATCAAAAGACAAAAAATATTTCTGGGAAAACTGAACTAGATAAACTATAATCTTTTCATCAGGCACTAGTTTGTTATTAAATCAAATCTGCTCATGGTGGACTTGTTATAGCAGGAACTGCAATTTCATTATTTTAATTGTTTTCCCTTCCTCATATGCAGTACAGGATGTACAAGAGAGGAAGTCAACACACTCCTATCTCTTTCAGCATCACCAACAGTCATCATTGCCATCACGTTTAGTGAGGCAAAAGCAACCAAGAACAAATGAATTGCTACAATGGTAAAGAGGCATTATGCGATCTACTGCACAAACTGATTTGGAAGAAATTCTATTAAAAGTGTTTATTCGTAGTGGCCATTACCTTGTCTTTGAGGCCAAAGTGGAGATGGGGCAGCATGTGCAAACATGGTGACAGCAGGGTCAGCTCGATGGGTATGATGCTCAACTCCCCTTTCTTGGTCTTGCCTGGGTTACCACGGACACCGATGATATCACCACGGCGCAGTTTGTTGTTTATGGCCACAAACTCCTCCTCAGACTTGTAGTTCCTGAGAGTAAAAAACGATATAAAAAAATTAAGTCCCTGAACTGAAAAGTATCCACCACAGGGAGTAAAGAAAAACACTGGAGGTGCAATAATAACCTATGACTGTGAAGACACAGTCTATCAGTCAAAATTAGTAAAAATATATTGACTGTACTGAGCTTATTATAATAATACCCAAGAACTAAAAGGCTTCACAGTAAAATCAACAAATACAAAAAATTGTTTTTAACCATGACAGTCATTCGCTACCTGGAGTTTGCCATGACTTGCAACTTGACGCCTTCACCTCGCAGGTCATAGAATAGCAGCTTGGCACCAGAAACCCTCTTAGCATGGACACGACCTGCCAATCATATGTTCATCTTAGCTGGGAATCTACTGTTGGATTACACTGTACATACAAAACAGGAAATACATTTAAGATCCTAAATGTTCCTGGTACCTGAAACATTGAGGACGACATCAGTCAGCTGGTCTCCAGGCTGTAGGTAATTATATTTCTCGAGGAACTCTGTGAGAGACAAGTCTACATGATACTTGTGTGGGTACGGGTCCTGTGCTGTGCCCTTCAGTTCTTGGATGGCCTGGGAGCGGATCTTGAAGTATTGCTATGTGAGAAGGAAATAGATACAAGACAAGACATTGACCAAAACACTGATTGCATAAACAGTAATACGTGATGAATAATGACCATATAGAAAATCTCACATTCGGATCAAGCGTCTCCTCATCTTCACAGGCTTGTTGCACTCCTTGGTCATTGGATTCCTTCTTTTGTTCCACCTGCTCTTTGACCTTGGCTTCTTTCTCTGCCGCCTTTTTCTCAGCTTTCATTCGCCTCTTCAGCTCACTGATATAGAAAGATCGGAGCAATCAAAGATGAGTCATAGGTAAAATATTAAAGTTTGACCTGAAAATGGTAAACTGTTCAACTGAAAACGTATGATTTTCCACAAATCCACACAGCATGTTTTATTCAATTGTGGTGTAAAAAAGTACAAAATAAAACAAGGCCACAACACAACTGAATAAAAACAGAGACAGATTAATAACAATCATGCAGACAGGGGGAAGGGGACAACATGTGCTCCGATGACAAAAGGTTGGTTGTTTTTCTCACTGGAATGGAAAAGCCACCAACCTTTTGTCACCTCTCCATCGGTTCCCGTAAATTTGAGTTGGAACTGC